>NC_081369.1:4178688-4248688 GCF_030684315.1 Stegostoma tigrinum
GTCTGTGTCATTGTGTGTGTGTGTGTGTTTTTGTGACTGTGTTTGTGTGTGTGTGTATTTTTGTGAGTGTGTGTGTGTGTCTTTGTGAGTGTGTGTGTGTGAGTGTGTGTGTTTGCGTGTGAACTAAGACCCCTTCAAATTTAGGGACCTTTAATAGAGAATGAGAAACATTCCCTTTTTGTAACTCAGGGTCAGCAGGACATGGAAGATGGATTGCACACTAAAGATCCTTCTACATGGCGTCAGTTATAAATGAGACTCCATTTGCATGAAAAAAGTGTTTGGCTAACCTTTTAAGTACTCAGAGTGAGACCATATCCAGCTCATTAAAGCTAATGTCACATACATGGTATGCATTTAAATGAGATGCCTTTCAGTGAAAATTTGCAAATTGTGGCAAAGATCTTTTCACAAAGGTAGTATCCCTTTAAGTGAGAAGGATCCTATGCTTTGTAAAGAGCACCTTACCCTTTGGGAAACTCTACAGTAAATGCCTAAAAGTTACCTCTGTCTGTTCACTGGCTGAGACTCTGGGAGGGATATTGGTGCAGTTTTTATTTGTGCTCCACCGAGCAAGTGACAGTCCTGGGCAGCTGTGCATGACCCTTTGTACATCCCCATGCCACACTGCCCTGAAATAACAAAAAGGTTTCTGTGGTGTTAAGAGCTGGTATGAAATATTCAGCAAACTTCCTAACCCCTGTGTCAAATTCAAAATGTCAAACTTTGCATCTGAGTTACATAACCCTTTAAGTGTGGACTTGAGGATCCTTCAAAATGTCAGGCACCTTTAAATCTGCAAGAAAACTTAGACTGTGACATTAACTTTGACATTAAGCTCCAAACCAAACCTTTAGATCTTCTGTGAAACATCAGATGGTTTAAGCAGCTATTATGATTTCTGCTGGGCCTGCTCAGTTGCCCCACTGTAACAGATGGGCAGATTGCAGCCAATTTGTCCGATTTCTGAGGAGCAGTGATTGGAGACATGTGGGCTGCATAGCCACATAATCCAAACCAGGAATATCATTCTTTAAGGGCTGCATTCCCTATAAAACAGGGAAGGGGTGAGGATCAGCAGGTCATTTGCAATGGGGAGTTGGTCCATGTGAGTAGCCAGATATCCTGCCAGAGAAGATGCGAACAAATGAGCGGGGTGGTGATTTCAAGGCATCCTCCATGAATTTAGAGGGTGGGAGGTGCCTGGAACATGCTGCCAGGGCAGCGTGGCAGAAGCAGATATGATAGCACCATTTAAGAGGCATTTTGATGCATGAACAGGCAGGGAATAGGGGCATGTGAACCATATGCAGGCAGGTGGGATTAGTGTGGAATGGCAACATGCTTAGTGCCAAAGGGCCTGTTCCTGTGCTGAACTATTCTGTGTTCTATGTTCCAGGCTGTATGTTCCAGGCTGTATGTTCCGGGCTCTATGTTCCGGGCTCTATGTTCCAGGCTGTATGTTCCAGGCTGTATGTTCCGGGCTCTATGTTCCGGGCTCTATGTTCCAGGCTCTATGTTCCGGGCTCTATGTTCCAGGCTCTATGTTCCAGGCTCTATGTTCCAGGCTCTATGTTCCGGGCTCTATGTTCCGGGCTCTATGTTCCAGGCTCTATGTTCCAGGCTGTATGTTCCAGGCTCTACACTCTGTGTTCTAAGTTCCATTTTCTAGATTCTATGTTCTAAGTTCTGTGGGAAGAACAGCTGGTACCACATGGGATAGAGGTGGCCACTGAACAAAGACAGGTGTCCCAAATCCTTGAGGCTGCTGTGAGATGGGGAGGAGATGTTACAACTTGCAAACAAGAAGCAGGAGGAGGACACTCAACTCGTTGAGGCTCCTCCGCCGATGCAATCGGGCCATGGCTGATCTGAATATAGCCTTAAACTTGCAATCCCTGATAACCTTTCACTCCCTTGTTTAACAAGAATCTATCTATCTTTGCCTTAAAATTATTCATGATGTGGAGGTGCTGGTATTGGACTGGGGTGGACAAAGCCAGAAGTCACATTACACCAGGCTACAGTCCAACAGGTTTATTTGGAATCACAGGCTTTCGGAGTGCTGCTCCTTCATCAGATGACCTGCTTCCACCAAATAAAAATCAATTATTTTCTGTTTTAGATGAACGACCCTCCTTTTAAACAGCGACCCCAGTTCTATATTCTCCCACAAGAGAAGTGTACCCTCTCTACATTTACTCTGTGAGAAACTCAGTCTACTCTCTATCATCAGTAAAATGATGGAAGGTGTCATTCATGGTGCCAGGGCCACTCAGCTCCTGACCACCTGGCACAAACATGGACAACAGAGCTGAATTCCAGAGGTGAGGTGAAAGTGACACTTCTTTTGACGTGAATATCACGTTTGATCAGCTGAGTTTGGAGAGCCCCTACAAAA
Source organism: Stegostoma tigrinum (assembly GCF_030684315.1). Lineage (NCBI taxonomy): Eukaryota > Metazoa > Chordata > Chondrichthyes > Orectolobiformes > Stegostomatidae > Stegostoma > Stegostoma tigrinum. The sequence continues at coordinate 4,181,090 of NC_081369.1, forward strand.
GTGGAATCAATGGGAGTCAGGAGGAAAACTTTCCCACTGGTTGGAGTCATACCTGTAACACAGGAAGATGGTCGTGGTTGTTGGAGGTCAGTCATCTCAACTCCAGGACATCTCTGCAGGAGTTCCTCAGGGTAGTCCTAGGCCCAAACATCTCCAGCTGCTTCATCAATGACCTTCCCTCCATCATAAGGTCAGAAGTGGGGATGTTCACCAATGACTGCACAGTGTACAGCACCAGTCGTGATTCCTCAGGTACTGAAGCCGTCCATGTTCAAATGCAGCAAGATCTGGACAATATCCAGGCTTGAGCTGACAAGTGGCAGGTAATGCATCTGCCATACAAATGTCAAACGATAATCATTTCCAACAAGAGAGAATCAAACCATCATTTCTTGATATTCAATGTCATTACCATCAGTGTATCCCTCACTGCCAACATCCTGTAAGTTACCATTGACCGGAAATTGAACTTCACTCACCATACAAATACAGTGGCTATGAAAACAGGTCAGAGGCTAGGACCCCTGCAGCAGGTAACTGACCTCTTGATTCTCTAGAGCCTGTCCACCATCCACTAGCCACAAGTCAAGAGTGTAATGGAATACTCCCCACTTGCCTGGATGGGTGCAGCCCCAACAACACTGAAGGAGCTTGACACCATCCAGGACTAGCATCACATCTACAAACATTCTCTTCCTCCACCACCAACGCTGAGTGGCAGCAGTGTGTACTGTCTACAAGGTGCACTACAGAAAATCACCAGTCATCCTTAGACAGCACCTCCTAACCCATGACCACTTCCAACTGGAAGGACAGGACAGCAGATACATGGGAACACCACCATCTGCAGACTCCCCTCCAAACTGCTGACCATTCTGACTTGGAAATATATCACCATTCCTTCACTGTTGCCTTGTCAAAATCCTGGATTTCCCTCCCTAATGGCACTGTGGGTCACTGACAGCTGGTGGACTGCAGCAGTTCAAGAGGCAGCTCACTACCATCTTCTCAAGGGAAACTCTGTGTGTGCATGCATGTGTGCGTGCGTGCGTGTGTGTGTGTGTGTGTGTATACGTGCGTGTGCGTGTGTGTGTGTGTGTGTGCGGGGAGGGGTGGATAGAGAATTAGCCATTGGGCAGGACATAGGGAGTATGGATAAGGAGTTCTTTTTCAGGTTGGTGACCTGTAACCAGTGGGGTTCCCACAACAATTGTTGCTGGGATTTGTTTAATTTGATTTGATATGATGTTGAATTGTGTACGAACTTACATTGAAAAGTTTTGTTTTCCGTGCTAACCAGACAAAATCATACCATGCATAATTATATCAGGGTAATAGAACAGAATGTCGAGTATAGTGTTACAGCTACAGAGAAGGTGCAGAGAAAGATCAACTGTAATAAATGAGAGGCCCTTTCATAAGTTTGATAACAGCAGGGAAGCAGCTGTTCTTAACTTTGTTGGTACATGTTTTCAAACTTTTCTATCTTCTTCCAGACGAAAGAAGATGGAAGGGAGTATCACTGGGATGGGAGGGGTCTTTGATTCTGGTGGCTGCTTTCCCGAGGCATGGGAAGTTTAGGCTGGTTTGTGTGATGAAATGGGCTGCGTTCACAACTGTCTGTAATTGCTTGTGGTCTTGGGCAGAGCAGTTGCCGTACCAAATCCAGATAGGATGCATTCTATGGTGCATCTGTAAAAGTTGACGAGTCATTGTAGACATCCGAATTTCTTTCGCCTCCTGAGTAAGTGGAGGCGTTGGTACGATTTCTTGACTGTACCAGGATAGATCATTGATAATATTTACTCCCAGGAACTTGACGCTCTCAACCATCTCCACCGCAGCACCATTGAAACAGATAAGGGCCTGTCTTCCACTCACTTCCTGAAGTCAATGATTAGTTCCTTCATTTTATTGAGATTTAGGAAGGTATTGTTGTCTTTACATCATGCCATTAAGCTCTCTGTCTCCTTCCTGTCCGCCTTGTTGTTGTTTGAGATCTGACCAACTATGCTGGTGTCATCAGCAAATTTGTAAGTGGAGTTAGAGCAGAATTTGGCCACACAGCTGTGAGTGTACAGGGAGTGTATTGGGTACGCAGCCTTAGGGGGTGCCAGTGTCGAGGATTATTGTGGGGGTTTTGTTGTTGCCTATCGTTACTGATTGCCTTCTCTGGCTCAGGAAGTCAAGAATACAGTTGCAGAGCCCTAAGCTTCGGAGTTTAGAGATGAGTTTTGTTGGAATTATGGAGTTGAAGATGGAGCTGAAGTCAGTAAATAAGAGCCTGATGTAGGTGTCCTTGTTATCCAGATGTTCCAGGGATGAGTTTAGTGCCAGGGAGATTCTGCCTGCCTACTGTGACAGTGCAGTATCTGTACTCTGGGAGGCTGAAATTGATGTGTACCAGTACCAAACTCTCGAAGCATTTCATTATGTTTACAATATATATTAATGACTTAGACAAAGGAAGTCTTGGTATTGTTGCCAAATTTGCAGATGACAGGAAATAGGTGTAAAGGCAGGTTGTGAGAGGAATACAGACAGTTTACAGGTTTATTATGTGAGCAAAAAGTTGGCAAATAGAGTTTAATGTGGGAAAATATGAAGCTGTTCATTTTGGAATGGAGAACAAAGCACAGAATGTTATTTAAATGGAGAAAATACTGCAGAAAACTGCCAACACAAGGGGAATTGGGGGAACTTGTGCCCAATACACAGAAAGCTAGCGCACAGGGTGAGCAGGTAATCAGGAAGGCGAATGGAATGTTGGCCCTTATTTCAAGGGTGGTTGGAGGACAGTGACACCACACTTGGAGTACTGTGAGCAATTTGGTCTCATTTTTTAAGAAAAGATCTAATTTCATTGGAGGTAATTCAGAAAAGGTTCACTAAGATGATCCCTGGTGTGGCCTTATGAGCAAAGGCTAAGCAGGTTGGGACCCTACTCCCTAGAGTTTAGAAATATGAGAGATGATCTCAGTGAAACATTCTTAGTGGGTTTGACAGGGTAAACACTGAGAAAACATTTCCCCTCGTGAGAGAGTCTAGGACAGAGGGTGTAGTCTCAGAATAAAGGGGCATCGATTTAAGATTGACACGAGGAGGAATTTCTTGTCTCAGAGTCGAAAGGAAGTCATTGAGCTGATGTATGAACAGGCACCAGGTGGGACTGTTTACTGATGGAACTGCCGAGCTGGGTGATTTGTGTGTGGAAGCCAAACGAGAAGTGATGGCAATATCAGCCAGTGTAAACATAACAGGAACTGCAGCGTGCCTGATCTGACTGACGCAGCTCGGAAAGATCTTGTGCCAGTGAAAGTTGTGTCTTGCGGGATTGCGATCTCCTGCGCCACACGCTGTCTCAGATTTGGCTGCGTCCGAACAGAAGGATCTGCTATAGCTTTCACTTTGCAGCCAACAAAATACTTGGATTGAATTCACTTTGGTTGGAGGATAAATATTGACCCATACTCCAAGGATAATGACATGCTAATCACAGGATCTTGTACAATCACTTGAGAGCAAAGACACCGTCTCGTCTGAGCAGGAGTGTAGCACTGCCTCAGCGCTGCAGTGGACCACTGGCATAACTTTTTATGAAAAATGTCCTGGAGTGGGACTTGAACCGTAATTTCCCAACTTTGAAATGAGACTGTGACTGACTGAACTGCAGCTGACACACAGACAATTAGCCCCTGTAGGATGAGAGAAAATGGGAACTGCAGATGCTGGAGAATCCAAGATAATAAAGTGTGAAGCTGGATGAACACAGCAGGCCCAGCAGCATCTCAGGAGCACAAAAGCTGTTGTTTCGGGCCTAGACCCTTCATCAGAGCATGATGAAGGGTCTAGGCCCGAAACGTCAGCTTTTGTGCTCCTGAGATGCTGCTTGGCTTGCTGTGTTCATCCAGCTCCACGCTTTATTATCTTAGCCCCTGTAGGATATCCAGTCACAGTAACAAGGAAGACAGATGGATTTCACTCAATCATCACTCCAGCTGCATCCACCTCCAGACAAACTCCCGATCCTCAGTTTCTGCAGGAGTCCCTTACTCCTCAACACTTCCTGAGGGACCACTCACACCAGCGGAGACCCGGAAATAATGTGGAAGAGTATAGGTGACCTAACTGAAATATAAATCTGAAGATCTTCCCTACCATACCGTATGGTGTGCAGGATACACACAATATAGCCAAGACTGAAAGTAAAAGCTAGTTCCAATATTACTACCTGATGTGCTTTATTTGTCTAGCACATGACGTGGGAGAGTGTAGAGGAAACTTTTTTTTCTGTATACAACCTTGTACTGTCCTTGTCCTGCAAGTGTTTCTGTAGAGGAAGTTTCTGTAGAGGGAGCTTTACTTCCAGTTTATAAGAATAGAGAGAGATTTACTCCGTATCTAACTCAGTCTCTCCTGGGAGTGTTGACAGGGAAACTGTAGGAAAAGCTTTATTTCCAGTTTGAAACTGTAGAGGAAACTTTGCTCTGTATCTAATCTGGTGCTGTCCCCGTCCTGGAGTGTTCATGGGGACAGTGTGGAGAGAAGTTTACTCTGTATCTAACCCTGTGCTTCCCCCTGTCTTAGGAGTATTTGATGGAGACATTGTAAAGGAAGATTACTTTAAGTTTAAAAGAGTCCAAAGGGCTTTACTCTGTATGTAACCCCGTGCTATCTCTGCCCTGGGAATGTTTGATGGGGACAGCGTGGAGGGAGCTTTACATACAGTCATACATCATAGAAACAGACCCCTCGGCCCACCGTGTCTGTGTTGACCAAAAAACACCAGACCATACTAATCCCATTCACCTGCATTTGGTCCACAGCCGTGGCATTTCTGTAGTACTGTGTGCAGTTCTGGGCATGCTGCTATGGGGAAAATATTATTAAATTAGAGAGGCTTCAGAAAAGATTTACGAGGATGTTTCTAGGATTGGAGGGTTTGAGTTATAAAAACAAGTTGGATAAACAGGGATTATTTTTCCCTGGTGCGTTGGGGTTCCATGTGTGACATTATAGAGGCTTAAAAATCATGAGGGGTACAGATAACTTCAACCACTTGACCAGCTTCATTCCCTAGGACTATATCTAGAACTGCCCCATCTTCAGTAGGACTATCTGTATACGAGCACAGAAAGATCTGGATAAACTTTTAAAATTCAAGCCTGTCCTATCCTCTCTGATCCCAGGTAATGTTAGCAAAGGTGAAATCCCCAACAACTGTAACCCTGTTCCTCACTCGCATCTCGATGATGTGGCTACATATCTGTTCCAGTCTTCCCCTCTGACTGTTGGGAGGCTTTTAGGATAATCTCAACAAGATAATCTCGCCCCTTTTTTATTTCTAAGCTCAGATGGCCTCATTTGAAGACACTTCTAGGACATCCTCCCTCATTTTTCTATAATCTACTAGATACAGACTTACTCTATCTAACCTCATGTTGTCCCTGCCCAAATGTTTGATGGGGAACAATGTAAAAGGAGTTTACCTTCAGTTCAAAAGAGTATATGTTGCTTTACTTTGTGTCTAACCCTATGCTGTGCCTGTCCTGGGAGTATTTGTTCAAGACCCACATGTTGTCATGGGGATATCTTCAGTACCATTGATATCTGTTATTTGGCACACATCTAAATTGATGAGGAAACCCAAGTTATAGAGGAGTCACTGCATACCCATTGTAACCATATATCTTTCTTCACTTATCCAGGATCTCCTATGAGGAATACAAGGAGACAGCTGACTGGTTAATGGCCCAGATTTCAATCCAACCAAAGATAGCAGTGATCTGTGGGTCTGGCCTCGGGGGCCTCGCTGATTTACTGAGCAACCAGATCGTCATTCCATATGAGAAGATCCCCCGCTTCCCAAAGAGTACAGGTTAGTTCAGAATGTGATCAGCATCATTACTGATACACTGTGCGTCAGACAGTGTGCAAACCTGACATCCGGTCACTCCCCAGTCCCTGCTGTCGCTTCAGGGGTCAGGAACCGGCTTTGATTATAACCCTAGAAACTGACAGATTGGGATGAGGGAGAAAAAGTGGCTCCCAGAGTTTTCCCTCATTGGATTAACTGTGCATGCCTTGGACAGTAGGTAATGACCATTAACGGCCATACCTAGAGTCATAGAGTTATACAGCACAGAAACAGACCCTTCAGTCCGAATCGCCCATGCCAAGCAGATTTCCCAAAATGCCAACATTTGGCTCATATTCCTCTGAACCCTTCCTACTCATGTACCCATCCAGATGCCTTTTAAATGTTGTCAATGTTACCCCTCAGGTCCCTTGTAAATCTTTTCCCGCTCATCTTAAACCTGTGCCCCTCTAGATTTGGACTCTCCCACCCTGGAAGATAAAACCTCGTCTATTTACCCTATCCACAACCCTCATGATTTTATAAACCTGTATAAAGTCATTCCTCAGCCTCTGACCCTCCATGGAAAATAACCCTGGCAACATCCTTGTAAATCTGTTCTGCACCCTTGAGGTTTGCTTGAGGTTTGACGATAATGTTTGATTCTGCCCACTAAATCTGGTGAAACCGTTTTAGTTTCAGGTCATGCTGGCAGGCTGGTCTTTGGGGAACTCCAAGGGAAGCAGTGTGTCTGTATGCAGGGCCGTTTCCATTTCTATGAGGGCTATCCCATCAATGAGGTAAGTGTTTGTCTCACTCTGTACCCTCCTGGTGGCCGTTTGGTAAGATCTGAAACACTGCAGGTTCAGGCCCCGAGGACAAGGAAGGGCCTAGTCTTAATCACAAGCCCAGGGCTCCCTGTTATTGTCAGAGTCCTGGCTCCACTAGCCAACCAGCTCCCAGCGCCACGACCTGACAACCCTAGCCAGCTAGCTGTCGGGCAGGATCTCTCATGCTTCATACGGGTATCCTGAGCTCAAGCATTACTTCGACCCCTCATCACTGCTCTCTCCGGCCCCCATCACTGTCCCCTACCACTTGATCACTAACAATGCCACCCCCCCCCCCCAACAAACAGTTTCGGGACGTCTCAGTGTCACTTTGGCTCGTCCCAGAGCCTGGCGGAGATGCACCTCCCTCTAACACACGCCAATGCATTGTCCATCTTCTACAAATGTGAGCTCATGCAGAGCTCTGCTGCTCGCATCCTACTTCAGGGCAAGCCCAGCTTCCCCCTTCACCTTGTGTGCTCATTGACCAGGTTAGGCAGCACCTCTTTTTTTTTGCCAAAATCTATCTCCTTTCTTTTTGAAACCTCAGATCATCTCCTCGCCTCACCACCATTTCTGTGACCCAGCCCGGTCCCACCACCAGCCAAGGTAGTACTGACCCCTTGACCCCGATTTCATTGCCGGTTGTGCTTCTCAGTTGCCTGGACCCTAACCTCTCCGTCTCACTTCAAAGGCATTTGTCAGGCTTGTGACCTCTGACCGAACATCATCTTAATGGCTCAATGTCATAACTTTACTATCATGGTGCTCCTATGAAGCATCTTGCTCGGTTTTTCCAGCATTTTCAGCTTTGTTCGGTGTTCCAGTTCCTCACGTGTATTGCCAACACTGCATGCACTCTAATAGATTCCACCATTATTGTAACTGTAAAATGTTCCACTATCGCTAGACCTGTGCCCCATTCCACATTCACTGGCGCTGTAGCAGACCCCATCATTGCCAGCATTATAACAGATTCCACCGGTAATAGCCTCCACTGTCACCAGGGGAACAACACATTCCATTGAAAGCACTGTAAGAGATTCCAATCCCGGGAATGTAATTATCTTTACTGCTTGTTCACAGGTAACCTTCCCTATCCGTGTTTTTCGTCTGATGGGGATTGAGACGCTGATCGTAACCAATGCCGCGGGAGGTCTGAATGAAGAATTTAATGTCGGCGACATCATGTTCATTACCGACCACATCAATATGCCCGGCTTCGCAGGACTGAACCCGCTGAGAGGCAGCAATGAGGAGAGGTGAGTTACAGAGGACGACTCGTTCTATGTAGGGAGCACAGTTAGTCATTTATAAATAAGTTCTTCACCTCCATCACACAATTCTCTTTCATAAAATCTATCACTCACCAACATATACTCACCTTCTCTTGTAGCCACTGCATTTACATGGCTAGTTCAGTTGAGTTTCTGGTCAATGGTAACCCCACAGGATGTTGACAGTTGGGGATTAATAACACCATTGAATACCCCGGGGCGGTGATTAGATTCTGTCTTACTGGAAATGGCTATTGCCTGGCATTTGTGTAGTGCAAATATAATCTTAACTTGTGGTGTGACTATCTCGTTCCATGTGGTATTCATGTAGTTCTCTATCCGTGGATACACAACAGTGTGTCCACCTGCCACTCATGTTATGTAAAACCTCTGTAACTGTGATATTTAATGTAGGTGTGCTCATCAGGGACACATGGTGCGACCATGACTTCACATCACAGGATGTGCATTCCACTTGGCTAAACTGACCTGCCAACCATAACTTTTCAAAGCTATTTATTTCAGTTAGAGCAGGAGAAATCATAACAGTACTCAGGAATCAGTTCTTCCCTTTCTCAAACCGAGAGCCAGCTGCAAGAGGCAGAAAATAGTTGACGAGCAAAGGAGCATATCTCCTGCCTCGTGGAACTCTTTCTAATTCACCAAGGTGCTACCTTGCAGAATTGGCAAAGCTAATTTCATTGCAGATAGGGCAGCACTGAGGAACACATCTGTTTACACTTTGCCGAAACAACTGACAATCTTCAAAAAAAAACACTGATCCAGCCACGGGGAGGCAATATCCCAGTGGTATCATCGCTGGACTGTTAAGCCAGAGACCCAGATAATGTCTTGGTGAACCCAGTTTTGAATCCCGCCACAGCAGATGGTGGAATTTGAGTTCAATAAAATATCTGGAACTAAGAATCTAATGATGACCATGAGTCGTTTGTCAAGTCAAACCCATTTGGTTCACTAATGTCCTTTAGGGAAGGAAAGTGCCATCCTTACCTGGTCTGACCCGCATGTGACTCCAGACTCACAGCAATGTGGTTGACTCACAACTGCCCTTTGGCTGATTAGGATGGGCAATAAATGCTGCCTAGCCAGCAATGCCCTCATCCTGTGAATAAACTAAAAAAACCTGATGTTTTTATTCACTCGTGTGATGTGGGCATCTCTAGCTGGCTCAGCATTTACAGCCTGCCTCTACTTGCCCTTGGGAAGGTGGTGGTGAGCTACTGCCTTGAGCCACTGTAATCCATATGCTGTAGGTAGACCCACAATGCAAGTAGGGAGGGAATTCCAGGATCTTGACCCAGCAACGGTGAGGGAACGGCGATATATTTCCGAGTCAGGATGATGAGTGGCTTGGAGATGAATTTGCAAGTGGTGGTGGTTCACAGGTACCTGCTGTCCTTGTCCTTCAAGGTGGAAGTGGTTGTGAGTTTGGGATGTGCCATCTGAGGATCCTTGGTGAATTTCTGCAGGGCATTTGTGGACAGTACACACTGCTGCTACTGAGCATCGATGGTGGAGGGTGTGGGTGCTTGTGGGTGTGGTGCCAATCAAGTGGGCTGCTTTATCCTGGATGGTGTCAAGCTTCTTGAGCCTTGTTAGAGCTGCACCCATCCAGGCAAATGGGGAGTATGGGGAGTATTCCATCACACTCCTGACTTGTGCCTTGTAGACAGGGGGCAAGCTTTGGAGAGACAGGTGGTGAGTTACTCGCCGCGGTATTCCTAGTTTCTGGCATGCTCTTGTAACCACTGTGTTTATATAACTAGTTGAGTTCAGTTTCTGGTCACTGATAAGCCTAAGATGTTGATAGTGGGGGTTCAGTGATAGTAATGCTATTGAATGGCATGGTGGTTAGATTCTGTCTTATTGGTGATGGTCATAGTCAGGCATTTGTCTGGCAGGAATGTTACTTGCCACTTGTCAGCCCATGCCTGGATATTGTCCAGATCTTGTTGCATGTGAACACGGACGGCTTCAGTATCTGAGGAGTCACAAATCGTGCTGAGCACTGTGCAATCATCAGTGAAAATCCCCACTTCTGACCTTATGATGGAGGAGAACTCATTGTTGAAACAGCTGGAGATGGTTGGGCCTAGGACACCACCCTGAGGAACTCCTGCAGAGGCGTCCTCGTGCTGAGATAACTGACATCCAACAACCACAGCCATCTTCCTGTGTGCCAGGTATGAGCCCAAGCAGCGGAAAATTTGCCCCTGATTCATATTGATCCCAGTTTTGCCAGGGCTCCATGATGCCACACTCAGTTGAATGGAGCCTTGATATCAAGAGCTGTCACTCGCACCTTGCCTCTGGAATTCAGCTGTTTTGTCCATGTTTGAATGAAAGCTGTCATGAGGTCAGGGGCTGGGCGGCCCTGGCAGAATCCAAGCTGGGCATCACTGAGCAGGTTATTGCTGAGCAGGTGCTGCTTGATAGCGCTGTGACTGACACCTTCCATCACTTTACTGATGATCGAGAGGAGACTGATGGGACGGTAATTGGTCAAGTTGGATTTGTTCTGTTTTTTGTTGTGTATCTGAACAATGTCCACATTATTAGGTAGATGCCAGTGTTGTAGTTATCCTGGAACAGCTTGGCTAGGGATGCGGCAGGTTCTGGAGCGCGAGACTTCAGTACTATTACCGGAATGTTCTCAGGGCCCATAGCCTTTGCAGCATCCAGTATCTCTAACCATTTCTTGATAGGAAGTGGTGTGAGTTGTATTGGTTGAAGACTGGTATATGTAATGCTGGGGATCACTGGAGGAGGCCGAGATGGATCATTCATTCGGTACTTCTGGCTGAAGATTGCTGCGAATGCTTCAGCCTTATCTTTTGCACTGATTGGCCCTTCCATCTTTGAGGATGAGGATATTTGTGGAGCCTCCTCCTCCAGTGAGTTGTTTAATGGTCCACCACCATTGACGCTAGATGGGGAAGGACTGCAGAGCTTAGATCTGATCCATTGGTTTTGGGATCACTTAGCTCTGTCTATCCCTGCTGGACCTTCTCTCGAAGCTTGTATTTAAAGCTGCACTTAAAACTCAAAATGTAATGTTAAGTTCACTGCCGAATGAAAGCAAAAACTAGATTTTATATTTAAAAATTAGCCCTTAAGACTCTCAGCTCACAGTGTAGACAAGTCTCCTCTCTATGCTGGTTACCCTAACCCTAGTTCACAGTTCATGCAAAATTCTTGATCACACAGCAGGGATATCTCAATGTACTGCAGGGAATGTCTCTGTATTTTTGGGGGATATTGCAAGATACATTAGGGAGAATTCTTAGCGCATTTTGCGAGGATGCCTTGGTGTTTTTTGGGCAGATATTTTGGTGTGTTATGGGGGATACTTTAGGTGGCTATCTGTATTTTAGAGGGATATCAATATATTCAAGAGGAATATCTAAATGTATTCAAATGTATACATGATGTATACACACCAATGTAATCTGGGGGACATTAATATATTTTAGGGGAATGTCTCAGTGCATTTTCAGGGGATATGTCTGAATTTGGGAGCCTATCTCGGTTATTTGGGGAGGATTTTGGAATCGTTTCTCCAGGCTCTGGCGGTGTGTTGTAGAGGGACAGTGTGATGTGTTTTGGGAAGCTCCCGCAACGGTTTCAGTACTGACCCTCTCCATTCGCTGTTCCTTTTGCAGGTTCGGCGTGAGGTTCCCATGCATGTCAGATGCCTATGACAAGACACTTCAGCAGATAGCCTTTAAATGTGCCCAGGAGTTGGGCTATCAGGATTTTATCCGAAGCGGCGTGTATTGCATGCTGGCCGGGCCCTCATATGAGACGATTGCCGAGTCTCGCTTGTTGAAGAAACTGGGAGCAGATGCAGTTGGTGAGATCCTTATCTAACTGACAAAGAAATGCAAAAGCCTCATGTGAACAAGAGCCTTCCAAACTCTCTGATAACTCTAGAGTCACGCAGCACAGACACACCCTTCATTCCAACCAGTCCACGCCAATCTCAATCCTAAACTAAATTAGTCCATCTGCCCGCACCGGGCCCATGTCCCTCCAAGTATTTCTTATTCGTGTACTTTTCTAAATGCCTTATAAACAACATACATGCGTTCCTATAAAAGTTCATTCCACACATGAACCACTCTCTGTGCAAAAAAAATTGCCCCCCATTTTCTTTTTTAAATCTTTCTCCTCTCACCTGAAAAACGTGCTACCAGTCTTGAAATTCCCCCCAGTCTTGAAACTCCAGTGAAAAATGTCCCAGTGTACCCAGCCTCTCCTTATAACTCAAACCCTCCGTTCCTTGGAGCATTCTGACAAATCTCTTCTGAGCCCTCTCCAGCTTAATAATATCCTTCCTGTAACCAAGTCAGAAGTCACACAACACCAGGTTATAGGCCAACAGGCTTATTTAATACCACACGCTTTCAGAGCTCTGCTTCTTCACTTGATCAAGGAGGAGCACCCCGAAAGCCTGTGATTTCAAATAAACCTGTTGGACTATAACCTGGTACTGTGTGATTTCTGACCTTGTTCAGCCCAGTCCAACACTGGCACCTCCACATGATGGCTCCCTATAACAGGGAGACCAGGTCTGGACACAGTACTTCAGAAGAGGCCTCACCAGTGTTCTGCACAAGTTCAACGTAACATCTCAACTCATATCCACAACGGTCTGAGCAGCGAAGGCTGGCATGCCAAACACCGCCTTAACCACCCTATCTATATGAGTTGCAAACTTCAAAGAACTATGTCCCTAAACCCCAGCTCTGTTGTTTCTACAATACCAGCCAAGGCCTAACTTTTAATTGTATAAGCCCGGCCCTTGTTAGTTTTACCAAAATGCAATATCTCACATTTATGCAAATTAAACTCCATCTGCCACTCTGCAGCCCATTGACCCAGTTGATCAAGATCTCTTTGTAATCTCAGATAACCTTCTTCAGTGTCCGCTATACCACCAATCTCAGTGTCATCTGCAATCTATATTCTTGTCTAAATCACTTATATAAACAACAAACAAAAATGGATCCAATGCCAATCCCTTTGGCCTCCAGCCTGAAAAATAGCCCCTCACCACTAATCCCACTCTGCAGCAGTACTACACCGAGGCACACTCCCTTGTCAACCAAGTCCCACATAAAAACCCCCCGACAGCATCAGTGCCCCCCCCCCCCGATCAAACAGACACACACACACACACACACACACACACACACACAGACCCAGAGCTCCAACCCCTTCACATCCACTCCCTCCCACCCAAATACTCCCCTCATATATCCTCACCCCATCTAAACACACCCCCACATTTGACCCACTGTACACTAGCATTAGACCCCTGCTCATCTCAGTGTGTGTGCTTCAAAAAGGTCAACGTAAGGTCAGTGTGCCTCTCTACTATGTCTAGATAAATCCTCCTCCAAGCTCCCAAGGTGGGAAAATGCCAGTGCACTGTGTGGTGCCATACCAGACAGAGTAATGAGGTTGAACGTTCCATGCCCTGTGTTGAGGTGGAAAACCCATGTGAGGGGAGACTGAAGTGGAGCAGCTTCCTCAGATCTGATGGGCTGCAGCAGTGATGGGTGCTACAGTCAGTCTCAGTGTCGCTGGGCTAGGTTGGGGACTAAGGTCATACATTCAAACACACCTGGCCTGTCTTTAACCAGTTCTGGAGGAATCACACACCAGCTTCAAAAGGTTTGTAGTGTTTCTCTCTCTACAGATGCTGCCAGACCTGTTGAGTTCCTCCAGCATTCTCCATGCTTGTTTCAGGTTTCCAGCGGCCATAGTATTTTGCCTTTCTTTATAACTGCGATGGCCTGAGATTCATGAGCAGATGTATTACCTCCAACCCCTCTTCACCAACAGTTCCTCCTGACCCTGGGGCCAGGGAGAGAAACCAGGCTCAAATCTGACTGTATTTTCTACACAATTTGCCAGCGTCTCAATGTAACCAATAATACACCCCCCTGTCTTCCCCAGAACACCCTCCCCCCTACACCTCCCACAGCCTCAGGCAGGGGGCATGCGTGATTGATTAGCACCTGATCTCTCCTGACAATGAATTAGGGATTGGCCTGTGAAACCCGAGTGAATGCGACCATTCTGCCAAAGACGAACACTTTGATTACAGGCCTCCATTTTTGGAAGTAGGTTGCCCATCAATGATGAATTTTTTTTTCTGGTATTCCAGCTGCAATTGCCTTAGTCTGAATAAAGCCAAGATTGGTGTGAAACTATTTGCTCTCAAATCGATCCCTGATTTGACACGCTTAGTCACTGGCCACATGAGGAGCAGAGTAGGCCTCAGGCCTTTGGCCATCGTTGCTGATAATTTAGGATCTGGCAAACTACTGCCAGCTGTAGAAGGCCCTCCTTGGATACCACCGAGTCCATGAATGCCTCTGTCGTCCCCATTCATAGTTTTGGTGCAACTATTTAACAAAACAGTGGCAGATGGAGTTTAATTTAGAGAAATGTGAGGTGTTGCATTTTGGAAAGGCAAATCAGGGCAGGACTTATACACTTAGTGGTAAGGTGCTGGAGAGTGTTGTCAGACAAAGAGACCTTGGAGAGCAGGTTCATAGTTCCTTGAAAATAGAGTAGCAGGTAGTGAAGAAAGCAATTGGTATGCTTTGCCTTTATTGGTCAGTGCATTGAGTATAGGAGTTGGGAGGTCATATTGCAGCTGTACAGGACATTGGTTAGGCCACTTTTGGAATACTGTGTGCAATTCTGGTCTCCCTGCTATAAGGAGGATGTTGTGAAACTTGAGTGGGCTCAGTAAAGATTTAGAAGGATGTTGCCAGGGCTGGATGGTTTGAGCTACAGGGAGAGGCTGAATAGGCTGGGGCTATTTTCCCTGGAGTGTCAGAGGCTGAGGGCTGACCTTACAGAGGTTTATAAAATAATGAGGGGCATGGATAGGGTGAATAGTCAAGGTCTGTTCCCCAGGGTAGGGGAGTCCAAAACTAGAGGGCCTAGGTTTAAGGTGAAAGGGGAAAGATTTAAAAGGGATATGAGAGGCAACCTTCTCACACAGAAGATAGCGTGTGTATGGAATGAGCTGCTTGAGGAAGTGGTGGAGGCTGGTACAATTACAACATTTAAAAGCCATCTGAATGGATACATGAATAAGAAGGGTTTAGAGGGCTGTGGGCAAAATGCTGGCAAATGGGACTAGATTAATTTAGCTTATCTGGTCAGCATGGACGAGTTGGACCGAAGGGCCTGTTTCCGTGCTGTATGTCCCTATGACCCTATAACACAGGAGATTCCAGTGAAGAGAACTCAGTTACCTTAGTGATCAAGGGCCATGGAGAAAAAGACCAAAGGAGATTAAAAAATAAAATCAAAATCATTCCGGAAAGAGTATAATGTTATTGCTGCACGAAACCTTGGGTCAGCTCCAGTAGGAGCAGCGAATCAGGGCGTAAACGCTGTGATAAACCACAGTGTGGGTTAAATCAGCCTGAGGATTGCCGCTAACTTTGAAACATGAGAAAGCAATAAATGATCTTAAAATAACTCATCCCTTCTAGTTCTTGCGCACTCCATACAACTCGGGGAATGTTGCAATGCTCTGTTGAAAGCAGATTGATTAAAATTTTCAAAAGAGAATTGGATTTTACAAAAACTTGGAAATTTGCAAGTGCGCAGGTTGGGAGCGGTAATGATGGGACTGATTAGCTGGGTGTTTCAGAGGCATGATGGGCTGAATGGCCTCTTACTGGCCTGGGAGATTAATAGAGTTACACACTCGTCTCAGCAGATCCGGGATCATATCAGCCCAGCTCCACTGTCCCAACACTGAGCCGCCCCACTTCACATATGGCAGTCTCCAACCCTAGCACCATGAGGTCTCCATGTGGCCATCTCACTCACTGCACTTTGAATCCATGATTTTCCAGTCTGGACGTGACCCTGACTTTTATCCCAGTCTGACTTGAGATCCTTATCAGCTGCTTTGGTTGAAAGCCTGCCCCTGAATCTGAAGAAAGAATGCTTCTGATCCCTAATGTTGTTCGTGACTTGTCCATTTCAAACCTGTTGGTGTGTATCTAAGGAACTTGATGTTTGGTAGAGTAAGAGAATCAAAGGTCATCTCTTGTGGGCGAGTCTTAGAATCATAGACCATAGAGAGTTACAGACTTCGCCTCAAGATCTTCGTGGATGTTCGATCATCAACCTTGAATAATGAAACAGAAAACCACGACTTCTCAATAAACCTTATTGACATTCAGCCTCACAATCCTGTTCTGACATTCGGTTTGATCCTGGCTTATTTCTGTCTTAGCTCTGACTATCCACCTTGTGTCTCTGATTGTTGATAAACTTATTGAACAAAAATCTCAGTTTTGAACTTTGCGGTTCACCCCTACCTTAAGCAGCTTTTTTTTTCTCTGTGGGAGAGAGCTCCAGATTTCCACAATAGCTTTGAGTGGATAAATATTTCTTGACATTGCCGTGAATTAATTCCAAATTTATCCCCTCGTGGCTTTCTGCCAGTTTAAGTCATTTGGGTAATCACATTAAAGATTTCAATTTGAACAGTCTTTAATTTTCTGTCCTCAGATGAATACAATGATTTATTTCTTGTTGTTTAAATTGATGTTTTAACTTTGTTCGTGGGACGTGCAGCATTATTGCCTGTCCCTAGTTGCCCTTGAGAAGGTGGTGGTAAGCTGTCTGCTTGAACCGCTCCAGTCCATGTAGGTTGGGAGGGACTTCCAGGATTTTGATCCAGCAACAGTGAAGGAACATTCGGGATAGTGAATAGCTTGGAGGGGTGGTGTTCCCATGCACCTGGTAGCGTTGCTCTTCTAGGTGGAAGTAGTTGTGTGTTAGGAAGCTGCTGTCTCAGGAGCCTTGGTGAATTTCTGCAGTGCATCTTGTAGATGGTATACACTGCTGCTATTGTGCATTGTTGATGGTGGACAGACTTTGGGAAGTCACCAGATGAGTTACCTGTCTCTGAATGCCCAGCCTCGGTCCTGTAATTGCAGCCACAATATTTATATAGCGAGTCAAGTTTCTGCTCAATCACGCAGTTGTGATAATGGGAGATATAGGTATGGCCTTGTCCTTGAAGGTTAAGGATTGAAAGTTACATTATCTCTTGTTTTGAGATTGTCATTGCCTGGCATTTGTGAATGTTGTCAGCCCGAGCCTGGATACTTTCCAGATCTTTACGTAAATGGACACAAACTGTTTCAGTATCCGAGGAGTCACGAATGGTACTACACATTGTGAGATTATCAGCGAACATCCCCACTTCAGACCTTATGATGGACGAAAAGCCATTGATTAAGCAGCTGAAGATGGTTTGGCCTCGGACTGTACCGTGAGGAACTCCTGCAGAGATGCCCTGGAGCTGAGATGTTTGACATCCAACAACCAAGACCATTTTCCTTTATGTTAAATGTGATGCCAGTCAGTGTGGCAGGATCGCCACTGCTCCAATTTCTGTAAGCTATAATTCCAGGAGTATGCATATGTCAAGTTGTTGCTTGGTTAGCCTGTAAGACAGCTCTCCCAATTTTCCCACTGGCATTTGCTCAGAAAACCACTCTCAAACTTTGTGTTGTTTGTGATTCCTTCCCAATATGTGGTACTAGGTAAGGCTTGAGGGAATAGGTGAGGGTTGAGGGTGGTAGTTCACGGCCAGTAATCCTCCTTTGTCTTTGTTTTGTCTTGTCTTGACCCTATCTAGTGATGACTATTAGAGGACATACCACCAAAGAGTATACACAGTAGAGACACTGTCCTTGTATAACCTGAAAGTTTATTGTATGATAGCAGTAAGTACAACCTCATTTGGTCAGCCACAATGACCAAGACCTTAGGAAGCTGGTGTTGATACATCTGCTCCTTCCAGAAACTTCCATGTCTCCACTCACAGTATGTGTGACATCGGTAGAATGGGTGGAGCCAATGTAACATGAACATGAACGCCTTCAGAACTTCTTTTACAACATCTCTACCCAAACAACTTTTCCCCCATAGAACACACATAACGCAGTCACATATACAACAATATTACATTTAAATCTTTGGCCTGCTGACCCTGGTTCTGATTTGTCAGTTATTTCTCTGCTGGGGTATCATTTATCTCTTGGATACCCTTCTTTCTAGATATTTTGCTAACCTATCAGCATTTCTGGAGAATCTTTATTCGCCTGAATTTCTTCCTGGAAGGCAGCTGTATTAAAATATGTACTCTTTTCCTTGCTGGGATGCTGGACCAGACACGTTTTCTGATTAAAACAGCACTCTCTTTTTCATGACATCTTGGAAGAGGCTTAAACCAGGCAATTTCTTCTTTACGATATTGTCCTCCATGAGTGAACATTGGTCTGGCTCCTGTCAAGTCTCATCTCTTCGGTCTCTCTCGAGTTGTTCATTGACTGATTGTTTTCAGTCATCCTCTGTGCTTATTTGATTGATGCAGTTGATCTTCTAACACTGAACCATTGGACAGAAAGGTTGTTCACCATCTTTATGACTGGCATTGACAATTCTGCTGAATCAAGTTGCGTGTCAAAGTGGTTAAAGTAACATTAGTTAAGAATTCCTGAATGCACTCAAGGGGGTTGTATTGCTCATTCCTATTTCTTTTCTATCAAACTTTGCTAGGTTTTATCTTCCGATCTGCCTAAAGTGACGAGACAGGAGGGTATTTCTGACTAAACAACCCTGCATTATTGTGGATTTCGCAGGGGGTTAAGGGATCTTAAATCCTCTTTGAGATCCCTGGCCTCCACACACTAACTGACCTCTGTTTGTACACCCAGCAATGCCGAAGTATTCCTGGTTCCATCCACAATTGCTCAAAAACAAAAGTCTGAACAAAACATGAGTCACTTTTTCTCACTGACTTGACCAAACCTGCATTTTCGTAACACTCAGGATATTGACCGATCCGTGATGATGCCCCTCAAGTGTACAGAAAACTGTCCATCAGTCAAAGCCCGCTTCACTGAGCCCCTTGTGAGGTTATTCAGTAGCTTGGTGAGTAGATCAAAGGCCATTAGGGTAAATGCAGTACAGACAACACCTTAAACAGAGAAACAACTTTGGTGAAAACCTTCGAGATAAAACAGTAACAAGTCAAAACAACGGCTGTGTGTATAATATCCTTGGGAACGTGGCCAAAATCAAGAGTTGGAAAATACTGCTACCAGTTGCATAATTTTGACTTCGAATTCCTACATTGTGGGAGCAGGCCATCAAGCCCGTACCAACCCTCCAAAGAACACCCCGCCCAGATGCACCTTATACCTGTAACCTTGCATTTCCCGTAGCCAATCCACCAAGCCTGCACGTCTTTGGACTGTGGGACGAAACTGGAGAACTCAGAAGGTAACCCACACAGACACGGGGAGAATGTACAAACTCCACACAGACAGTCATCTGAGGGTGGAATTAAACCCAGGTCCCTGGCGCTGTGAGGCTGCAGTGAGCCACTGTGCCACCCAATTTGGTCAGATATGATTACTTAGTGAGTTGTTACAGATAGATCTGCTCCCTCTGAAAGCTAGAGTAGAGCTCCATATCTCCATCCATGGTGTGTACATGACATAGAATGGGCGGAGCCAATGCTATCTGAATAGTAACCCTTTCAAAACCACAACCTTATTTAACAGGCCCAGGCCGCAGATGTTAGAGAGAGCTCTGCATTCTGGCGAGCTGGGATGTGCCTTTGTCCTTCACAAAAATAGAAACACCTTCCAGAAGCTGAATTGATTTATTCCCCAATGACAGGTCTTCAGCTTTCATCGATTCAAACTATTTGTTTGCTCAGAGCCTCAAGTTTGGAAAGGTCCAGGAGAGAGGTTCTCAGATGTCCTGACACTCGACTCATCTTCTTTCCTGATGTTTGAAGTTGGATATCGGTGAGATAGGTGGCAGGGATCTGTCCTCGTTCCCTAGTCTGCTCCCCCCTCGGTGGGTGCCTCCATTTCAAAGCCCTAGAGAATTGCACTGGCCCCGATTGTGCTATCCGTCCTGAATGATAATCTGGCTGGCTTGGCCTAATGCTCAATCAGGCTCACATGGAGGAAATAAGCTTATGTTCCTTGGGATCCTTAAATCAGGCTTAAGCAACAAACCCACAGTACTCCTGCAGCTAAATTTCCTGACTCCAACAAAGACACATTGGTAACTACAAAGCTCAGTGGAAGCAAATTCCATGGGAACAGTCAACAGGGAATTGGAGTGAGTAGTTGATATAAAGAAAGTCCAGGGCTATGGGGAAAGATTGGGCAACTGGGATAGATGTGGCAAATGGCCAACACCAGAACAGTGGGCTGAATGGTCTCCTACTTTGTTGTGGTGGTGTTGCCTTATAACAAACAGGCCAGAACTTCTGATATTACCTTTGCTGATGCTGCTTGAATCCCCTCAGAAAGAGAGAGAGAGAGAGAGAAGGGGGAATCAGAGCTTAGATTAATATTCATTGCCAGAGGGATGGAGTTTAAAAACGGGCAGGTAATGCTGCTGGTGAGACCACACCTGGAGTACTGTGTACAGTTTTGGTCTCCTCACTTCAGAAAGGATGTACTGGCACTAGACGGGGTGCATAGGAGGTTCACTAGGTTGATTCCAAAATTCAGAGAGTTAGGTTATGAGAAGAGATTGAGTAGACTGGGACTATTTGCCCTGGAATTTAGAAAAATAAAGGGGGTATCTCGTAGAAACATATAAAATTATGAAGGGAGTAGAAGCAGGGAGGTTGTTTCCACTGGCGAATGAAGCTAGAAAAAAGGGACATAGCCTCAGAATTAACGGGAGCAGCAGATTTAGGACTGAGGTCAGGAGGAACTTCTTCACCCAAAGGGTTGTGAATCTGTGGAATTCCCTGCCCAGTTGAGGCTACCTCCTTGAATGTTTAAAGGCAAAGATAGATTTCTGAACAGTAACGGAATTAAGGTGAGTGGGTAGGTAAGTGGAGCTGATGACACGATAAGATCAGCCATGATCTTGTTGAATGACAGAACAAGCTCGATGGGCCAGATGGCCTACTCCTGCTCCAAATTCTTATGTTCAGCCTGGATTGGGTGGGCTCTCATCTCCAGCCTCACGTGGAAGGTGTTTTTTTCTCTCTCTGTAGGAATGAGCACAGTGCCCGAGGTGATCCTAGCTCGTCACTGCGGATTGCGAGTGTTTGGCACCTCCCTCATCACCAACAAGGTTGTGACAGACTACAGCAGCCAACAGAAAGCCAACCACGCGGAGGTGCTTCAGGCCTCAAAGGATCGAGCTGAGGCCCTGCAGAGACTCATCAGTGGCCTGGTGGCGAAGATAGACTGAACAAGGCATGGGCCACACAGTGCAAGAAGTGGCGTAGGCACCCAAACCCCACAATGCTGTAACAATAATATTATCAGCAAACAGAGAGTGAGATCGGACATGGAGGAGGATGCAAAATACCCAGAGTTAAATTGCTCACCCTCGTAAACTTCACACTATCTACAACCAGAATATTTATCTTAAATAGTCCAGCTCATAGAGCCTCTATAGTGTGAAAGCAGGCCATTTGGCCCATCCAGGCCACCACAACCCTCTGAAGATCATCCCACCCAGACTCAGCTCTTACCTTATCCCTGCATTTTCCATGGCTGACCCGCCTAGCCTGCTTGTCCTGGACGCTGGGGCAACTCACCACGGCCAGTCCACCTAACCTGCACACCTTTGGACTGTGGGAGGAAACCCAACCACCCGGAGGAAATCCACGCAGACACAGCGAGAATGTGCAGACTCAACACAGACAGTCACCTGAGGCTGGGAATGAACCCAGGACTCTGGCCCTGTGAGGCAGCAGCGCTAACCACTGAGGCAATGTGCCGGCCCGAATGGTCAATTTCTTAAAAACTCCATCCTGCTAATGTACAACTCCCTGTTGATGTACCCCACCTCTCATGTGACACATACCCCACCTAGTCATTATACCCCTTCTTTTTGATAAACCTCACCCACCCCATTGAATACCCCCATCTACCATTATAATCCAATCTACCCATTGTCTGCCAACACCTACACCTCCCATCCACCTACCCATCATATAATCCATTGGGCTTTGATAGCACCCACCCTCCCATTTTGTACCCTGCTTGCTCTTTATATTCCCTATCATCTGATATACCTCTCACTTGCCCCAGCTGAGCTCATCTGCTCATTGTCTTGGCCCAATGTTCAGTCCCTTTGACTGTTGACTGTGTATTACACTATATGTAATATACTAGTTGGTCAAAGTGATTCTGTCTTGAATCACCACCAAGTCCGATTTCACATCCACAATGCTTTTACTATCAGCTTTTTAGGCTAAGGTTATTACAAAAATGCAAGATAATTGCTTTTTATTTCTAACTCATTGTTGTATTAAGGACAAATGAATTTCTACTGAAAAGGTTTGCATTTGTATCGCATTTTTTTACAGCTATCTCTTTAAAGCACTTTACAGGCAATGAATTACTGTTTGAAGTGTCTCCTTTTCCGGGCAGTCCCTCATGGTCAATGGGTTCTGGGATGACGATAAGTCCAACACACAACGTGAAGACTGTGCACACGTGTGTCTGTGTGTGTGTGTCTGTGTGTAAGTGAGTGCATATGAGTCTCTGAGTGTATGTTTGAGCGTGTGAATGTGTCTCTGTGTGAGCATATGTGTAGGAGTGTGTCTGTGTAAGTGTGTATAAATGCATATATGTCTGTATATGTACGTGTCTTGTGTCAGTGTATGTGTATGTGTACGTTTGTGAGTATGTGTCTGTGGGAGCGTATGTGAGTGTGTGAGCATGTGTCTGTGTGTGTATGTGGGTGTGTGTGTCTGTAAATGTATGTGTGAGCAAGTGTGTATGTATCTGTGTGAGTGTATTGAGCGTGTGTGTGTGAGTATGAATCTGTGCGAGTGTATTGAGCGTGTGTGTGTTTAAGTATGTATCTGTGTGAGTGTGTGAGCATATGTGTGTATATGAGAGAGCATGTGTGTGTGTCAGTGCGAGCGTATGTGTGTGTGAGCATGTGTGTACGTATCTGTGTGTGTGTGTATTTGTATCTGTGAGAGTGTGTGTGTGAGAGTACGTATCTGTGTGAGTGTGTGAGCGTATATGTGTGTATGAGACAGTGTATGTGTGTGTGAATGTATCTGAGTGTGTGTGTGTATGTGTGTGAGAGTGAGCATATGTGTGTGTCTGTGAATGTGTGTGTGTCTGTGTGAGTTTGTGTATTTGTATCTGTGTGTGTGTGTGTATGTATCTGTGTGAGTGTGTGTGTTTATGTCTGTGATGGTGTGTATATCTGTGTGTGTGAGTGAGCATATGTGTGTGTGTGTCTGTGTGAATGCGTGTATATTTGTATCTGTGTGTGTGTATGTATCTGTGTGAGTATGTGTGTATTTGTATCTGTGTGTGTGTGTGAGCATATGTGTGTGTGTGTGTGTGTCTGTGTAAATGTGTGTGAGCATGTGTATTTGTGTCTGTGTATCTGTGTGATTTTGTGTGAGCATGTGTGTGTGTGTGTATGAGAGCGTATATTTGTGTGTGTATCTGAGTGTGTGTATTTGGGGAAGGGAGGGTAGAAGGGTTGAATACATTGTTTGGTGGTTTGTGCATTCCATACAACATCTTGCTTGGTCCCAGCATATTCCCAACAATATTTCCCAACATGCTCATACCTTCTCCATTTTGGTTGGGCAGTCACAGGCCAGGATCTCCCATGAATCATTAAGAACATTGACCTTCTTGTGGATGTTTCTCGGGGATTTTTGACCTCCTCAGGGATGTTTCAAAGATATCTTCAAAACATTTCCACTATCTTCCTGCAAGAGCCCAACATGACTCAGTTCTGACAAGTCACTGTTGCAATGTGGAAAATATTTAGCAAGCTCCCATATTGAACCCACGTGGGAACAATTTGATTTTTCCAGAATAAATATTGGCAACGGCTTTGGGGAGAGCTTGTTCCAGTTCCTTTCTTCATCACAAATTTGTTGAATTGCCCTATAAACACATTGATGGCCTGTCATCAAAGCCTGTCTATGCCAGGCCCTTGTTAAAGAGGTTTCTCCTGAATCCCCGATAGCGACTTCCATCGTATTTATGGCTCGGAGTGTTGGACACCCCCAAGAGGAATGTCTCCATACTAATGGTGTCAAGCTCTTCATAGCCTTGAGTCATTGTTCAGCCTTGCCTTTCCTAGAACCAAGGGCCCCAGCTTGTTCAACCTTTCCAGAGAGCTGTTTTGGGACAATCTTAACTCCTGTGTGTTTCTCCCTGCCCACAGCAAGAGACTAATTGAGCTTTACCCATCTGAGCTGTCTTTCACAGACTCAGTCCTCTGTTCCTCCAGTGACCAGAACCTTTTACGTCAGCCTCAGGCTTACTCATGAGTCTGCTACAATTGATATGCTCTATCACTTTAATGCCATCCCATTGTGGTGGCATGCTGATGCATTGGCCTTTTGTCTAACTTGTAGAGATCTCAAAGAGGTGGGCAATAAACAAGAGGTGTCCTTTTATCCGTATTGCTGGTCATGCTCCAGGTCTCCAAGCTGTGACATTGTTATCATGAGGAGCCCTAATCAAAGTCTTCCAGATATTAACTCTTTCAGACTCATACACTTTTATTTAAAGGACAATCGGTCTGCAGTCCAAAGCCGTTAGGATATTCTTGAGGTGTTATATTTTAACCTGAGACTATAACTGGTTCAGGATATCTAAGATGGTTGGCAGCCATAGAGATTGTACTTATGTTTTAACTCTCAGTGTTTGCATGTTTCTCCAGTTTAGCTTGCCAGCAGTTGCTTTGCCCCTCATGAGAGAGAAAGAGAGAAAGAACCTTCTCTAGCTCTATTCACAAATCCACTTCCCAAGTTTTTCCACACTCACACACTCTCTGTCTCTCTGTCACACACACACACAAACTCTCTCTCCCTCTCTCACACACACACACTCTCACTCGCACACACACACACTCTAACACACTCTCACTCGCACAAACACACACACACACACTCTCTCACTCTCACACACTCTCATACACACACACACAAACACACACACACTCACTCACACACTGTCTCTCACTCACACACACTCTCACGCACACACACACACACACACACAGTCTCTCACTCTCACACACTCTCTCACGCACACACAAACACTCTCTCACACACACACATACACTCACTCTCACACACACACACTCTCACTCACACACACAAACACTCTCACACACACATACACTCACTGTCACACACATACACTCACACACACATTCTCTCTCACTCACACACACTCTCACACACACACACAAACACTCTCACACACACATACACTCACTGTCACACACATACACTCACACACACATTCTCTCTCACTCACACACACTCTCACACACACACACACTCTCTCTCTCACACACACACACACTCACACACATGCACACACACTCTCACTCACACACACTCTCTCACGCACACACACACAAACACTCTCTCACTCACACACATACACACACTGTCTCACTCACACACACACACTCTCTCACACACACACGCACTCTCTCTCACTCACATACACTCTCTCACACACACACTCTCACACACACACACTCTCACTCACACATACACACACACACACTCTCTCACACACACACGCACTCTCTCACTCACACACATTCTCTCTCACTCATATACACACTCACACACACTCTCACTCACACACACACTCTCACTCACACACACACACTGTCTCTCACTCACACGCACTCTCACTCACACACACTCTCGCTGTCACTCATACACACACACACTCTCTCTCCCTCTCTCTCACACACACACAAACACTCTCTCTCTCACACACACACAAACACTGTCTCTCTCACACACATACACTCTTTCTCTCTCACACACACAGACACACAGACACCCTCTCTCTCATACACCCTCACTCTCTCACACACACTCACATACACACACACACACAAATGCACACACTCTCTCACATACTCTGTCTCTCTCTCTCTCATAATTTCAGGTGCTTGAGAGATAATAGGAACTGCAGATGCTGGAGAATCTGATATAACAAGGTATGAACACAGCTGGTCAAGCAGCATCAGAGGAGCGAGAAGGCTGACGTTTCAGGTCTAGAACCTTCTTTGGAAATGGGGGAGGGTAAAGGGATTCTGAAGTAAATAGGGAGAGAGGGGAGATGGATAGAAGATGGATAGAGGAGAAGATAGGTGGAGAGGAGAGTATAGGTGGGGAGGTAGGGAGGGGATAGGTTGGTTCAGGGAGGACGGACAGGTCAAGGGGGCGGGATGGCGTTAATAGGTAGGAAATGGAGGTGCAGCTTGAGGTGGGAGGAGGGGATAGGTGAGAGGAAGAACAGGTGAGGGAGGTGGGGACGAGCTGGGCTGGTTTTGGGATGCAGTGGGGAAGGGGAGATTTTGAAGCTGGTGAAATCCACAGTGATACCATTGGGCTGCAGGGTTCCAAAGTGGAATATGAGTTGCTGTTCCTGCAACCTTCGGGTGGCATCGCAATCCTGCAAACTTCTGGTTGTGGCAATGCAGGAGGCCCATGATGGACGTGTCATCCAAGGAGTGGGAGGGGGAGCTGAAACAGTTTGCAATTGGGAGGTGCACCTGAGCATAGGTGTTCATCAAAGTAGTCCCCAAGCTTCTGTTTGGTTTCCCCATTGTAGAGGAAGCCATGACGGGTACAGTATAGCACATCAGCAGATGTGCAGGTGAACATCTGTTTAATGTGGAATGTATCTTGGGGCCTGGGATGGGGGTGAGGGAGGAGCTGTGGGGGCAGGTGTAGCATTTCCTGCGGTTGCAAGGGAAAAGTCCCAGGGGTGATGGGGCTGGAGGGGGGTGTGGAGCAGACAAGGGAGTCACGGAGAGAGCGGTCCCACCGGAAGGCAGATAAGCGTGGGGAGGGAATAATGTCCTTGGTGGTGGGGTCGGATTGCAGATGGTGGAAGTGTCGGAGGATGATGCATTGGATCCGGAGGTTGGTGGGATGGTACACGAGGATGAGGGAGATTCTGTTTTGGTTATTCTTGTGGGGACGGAGGTGTGAGGGATGAGTTGTGGAAAATGCGGGAGATATGGTTGAGGGTGTTTTCAACCGCTGTGGGGGGGAAGTTGTGGTCCTTGAAACGTGAGGACATCTGGGATGTGTGGGATTGGAATGCCTCATCTCGGGAGGCTTTAATTTCAGGTGCTTTGCTTTTTTTTGGCTCCAAGAAGGGAAATTCTCATAAATGCTTCAGCCAAAAAGGAGACACACGGATTTCTTCAAGCCTTCCTCATTTCAGATTCTTGATTAAAAAGAGACATTAATTTCGGTTCAGACTGGTTCTTGTCTAATGACAGTTTCATGATGTGTGTTACACGACCTGTGGTGAGATGATCGCTGTGTTGTTTGACAGTCAGTGTTTTTTTTAATCCCTTTCAGAAAATCATCTCAGTCTACGGAAGTCCGAGGTATTAAAATCAGATGATGCAAGTCCCACTTATATCCCTATGTCACTAATATTGCAACTTAATGATGTAACCCCCGATTTCAGAGCAGCAGAGGTCGGCACAGATCAGAATGAGCCCCAGTCCTCACCTGATGCCATGGGCATCTCCAGGTCATTCCAGGAGCAGACCAGGGACAAGGTTGGTATCTCCCAAAGAGCTGCACATCATCACATCGAGATGGTGACAGGTGGCCTGCTTGGGAGGACCAGCCAATAAATTTGGAGTCATGCTCATCCGGCCTGGAGAGGAGCTAAGGATTCAGGAATGTTTCCAGTTTCCCTAAGGATAGGCTGCGCCCACGTAGTGACTGAGGCACCCACAGACCAGGTGCTGACCCTCATCCACAGGGAGGGATATCCTTCCCATCAATGTGTGCTCATCTGCCTGGTGCGATGCCCACGTACTCGGGCACTCCCAGGATTTTCACCCTCACTGCACACCCCCGCAACTGATCAGTCTACAGGGTGTCCCTCACAGGAAGCTGGGCATATTACCCTTGGATGTCACCCAGGAGCGTGGTTCAGAGAGAGTGACAGACGGCATCAGTCGCGGGTATGGGCTCCCATGATGCAGTGTGGACTGGCGGTAATGGGCCAGTCAGGAGGCTCTGGACAGAAAAGACTGGCTGAGGCAATCAGGGCCAGCAGAACTGAGCTTGTGCCATAGTGTCTAGGTAGGGTAGTGCAGGTGGGTCTGGATGGGATGATCTTTGGAGGGGTCGGCGTGGACTGAATGGCCTATGTCCACACTGTAGGAGTTCTACAATCTAAACATGTGGCTTCTTAAAGGCAGGTGCAGTTGAAATAGGTTTTGCCAAAATAATTAACAGTAGTTTTTGTCAGTGACTCTGTTTAACAAATCCACTGACTTATTGCCGGGAACTCCTTTCACAGTGGAGCTGCTCACACAAACACTGACGGAGATGTTGTGTCCTGAAGCCGAGGACATGCTCAGCGCTGACTGCCCGACCACAGTCAGCCCTGACCAAAAGGAAATCCGGTCAGATCAGACTCCAATGAGATGATTGACAAGCTTCTTGGTGAATCGCAGGTGCCAACAGTCAAGTCAAACTCCACTGCCCGGAAGCTGGAATCTTCCCGGGCGAGGGGATTGGAGTTGGGGGCCCAATCCTCAGAGGATCCAACGGCAAGATGGTTGGTCTTTTTTGGCCATGGGAGAGGTTAGGAGGGCAAGGGAAGAACATTATCCTTTGGCAGCCATGCACCATTCCCCCTGACCCCTGTTGGCCCCAGTCTGAGGGCTACCATACCTCCCAATCCAACAGGAAGGGCACCTGCCTTCGTCAGTTTGTACATTAATCACTTTTCTGACATTTAGACCCCAAAATGGCCACTAACTGACCAGGTCAGGCCCTTAATTACTGGCAACTCGAGGTTGTCACTATTTTGCACTTACTGCTGTCGTAGAGCTTATTCACTAGGCATTTTTGTTTTGAAGCAAAATCATTCAGTGCCAGCTATTCTCACAAAAGAATCAAATCCAGCTCCTCTGAAGTTGACACACAACCAATGAGTAAACAGTGCACACTCCACTCCTGGTGTAAAATGCAGCTTGTTCTTTCCCTGCCGCGACGCAGT
The DNA here is from genome assembly GCF_030684315.1 of Stegostoma tigrinum. NCBI lineage: Eukaryota > Metazoa > Chordata > Chondrichthyes > Orectolobiformes > Stegostomatidae > Stegostoma > Stegostoma tigrinum. The sequence continues at coordinate 4,210,188 of NC_081369.1, forward strand.
CCTGACGTCCATTTTCCGGTTCACGCACGGAGTCCTTACAACTCCCTCACTGACCCAGCGTGAATCTTCCGGAACAGTAATGCTGAGCAAGAAGGAGCCCTCGAGTGACCGAACCGAGGAAGCGAACATGGCCGCTTCATCAATCCTTCAACACAGATTGAGGGGATGGACCAACGTTCAGGGATCCATGATGGGGTCAAGACTGAATTGCCTGGTTCAAAAAAAATTTGTTACTCATTTCAACAGGGCAGCTGTCCTCCTGGATGGGACCATAACAGGCCAATGCTGCTCGAGCCAATAATAACCTGCAGCCTTCAGACTCTCAGGAATTGAGTCTTCAACCTGGGGATCGACCACTGTTTCAAATTTGAAGTGTTGCATTCTGAGAAAACCACAATGCAACACTAATGGACGTCTATGAAACCTCCAGATCATCAGAATTTGTGAATTCAGAGAACTGGTGGAGATGGTGTTGCGATAAACGTAATTAAGCACAATAGTATATAATATTAGAAAATAATTTGGGGACGAGATCTTGTATAAGGGGCATAATGGTTTGGAAGATTTAATACTGCAGAGTGCTTGACCATGATGATACCATGCGGACATGCAAGAACAGGTGCAGCTCTTGAAGGAGTGAGGCCTACCGTGGTGGTCCTCCTCTGCTTCTGTACCAATGTCCGTATCTCAGTGTAATGTGTGACAGATGCTGACAGTCAACAGACTGCAGCTTGTTTAAGACAAGACCCTCTTCTGGTCAATGGTTTCCCTGGGCCACACCAGATTCAGCTGGTTCTGCAGGTCCCTGCCCAAAAAGCGGATGGTGGCAGCAACTCGAGAACAGAAAAAGACACCTCCAACCCCTCACTGGTCAGCAGTGACAATTGGTCAGAAACCAGTGCCATCCACAACGGGGCCCTGTTGCAAAGTCCCTGTCGTCAGGCACTGCCTTGGCTCCTAGCAATGACCTCTGCTGCTGGGGCCAGAGACCAGCCGGCCTTTCCATTGGCTGTGTGCTCTTAGAGGCGGGGACTCTTTCCCAAGTGGGATTGGAAGGCCACGTTTGAGCCAATTACAAACCCAATGGACAATAAACAGCCAATGGGGTGAGGTGGGGGGGCCAGTGGAGGAAGCAGCCCCACAGTGAGCAGTGAATCCTGAACCATGTACATGATAATGATGATAGGCGGAAACACAATGATAAGGCTCGCCCACTGAGGGATCCTGCCTCTCTGTCCATCACCTCCAGTGGTTTGGCTTTTCTTTGTATTGAAATTGAATCACAGGAGCCTTTTGTGTTGGTCTGTAATGTTTTTAAAACAGAGCCAACATCAGTCAGCCAGATGGCTGGATATCAAGGACAGGCACCCACACTCCTGGAGTTCAGCTGTTTGGTCCATGTTAGGATCAAGGCTGGAATAAGGTCAAGTGAAATCCACTCGAGTATTAGTGTGCAGGTCATCAATAACATTGTCAATGATACCCTTTGTCAATGACTGAGAGTAAACTGATGGAGCAGTAACTATCCAGATTGGATTTGTCCGACTTTTTTCCTTTTCATGAACAAGACACTTTCCTGCATGATAATGGGATGCATAACTACATTTCGAAGCAACTATCAGTAGGGCTGCATGCTGGTTAGCACTGCTGCCTCGCAGTGCTGGGGACCTGGGTTCAATTCCACCCTGGGGTGACTGTCTGGCTGCAGTTTGAAAGTTCTCCTCTGGTTTCCTCCCCCAGTCCGAAGATGCGCATTTTAGGTGGATTGGTCATGGGAAATTGTGATGTACATGTTAGATATGGGGAAATGTGGATTTGCAGCAATGGGGGTGAGTCTGGGTGGGATTATCTTTGGAGGGTGGGTGTGGACTTGATGGTCCAAATGGCTTGCTTCTTCATCATAGGGATAGTATCATTCTAGGACTCTCAGCAGCTGGTACAGAGGACATTACTCCCTACAAAGTACAACTCACTCTCTCTAACCATAGAAAGGGTGGAGCTCAACATAATATGACTACTAACTTTTTCAAAACCTCTTACAATACAAGCATGGACCCTCAGATTTGCTGTCCCCAGCTCGATATTATATGTCACAGACTTCAGTGTTCATTACAGTGGGTCATACCTCTGTGTGGGACTTTTCTTGAGAATAATATTTGGTAAGATATAGAATGTAACCGCATGATGAGCAATGTTTAAGGTCATTTAGATACATGAAACAGAAGGATATGGACCATGTGTGGGCTGATGGGATGAGTTTGGAATGGCAACATAGCTGGCACAGACATGGTGGGCCGAAAGGCCTGATCCTGTGCCATACTGTTCCATGTTCTGTGTCAGTGCCCTGACTCTCCCCAACCACCTGCTGGGGCTGCTCAACTTCTACAAGCTTCACAATAATCAGCAGCTCCCCCTCCACCTCCATCACCACAGAGAGTCATCCAGGGAAGACAATGACCTGGGGAATGGGGCTACTGGGAATTTTCTCTGGGAAAAGGGCCTGCAGTTGAATCAAGGAATGGTGTTGTGAAAGGGTTTTGGTAGGTGTAGACATAAATGAACCATTGTCCCATTATTGAGGGGAGTAAAGAGCAAGGTTTCACCACTAAAGGAGGGCAGGGGGGTGGGTGTGCATGCAATAACAGGGACTGTAGGGCAGCGCCAGTCAGTAATCAAAGCTCTGAGCCTGCAAGGCTTACATCGAGAGATTATTGCAATTCCATTAAAGCAATCGATTAACATGACCATTGTGGTTGCAAGCCTGACTGTGGATTGCGCTTTGTCACCAGTTAAAAGGCTTTATTCTGTCCATTAGATCCGAACCTCCAGTCAGTTGAGCAGTCTAGAGAACAGCAAAGGCAGTTTGATCCTCTCAGAGATGGACCTGGCTGCATTAGCCTCCAGCACGCTCGCTAGGCAACATGAGCAAGAAGGTGAGATAACACGGTGTAGAGCTGGATGAACACAGCAGGCCAAGCAGCATCAGAGGAGCAGGAAAGTTGACGTTTCGGGTCGAGACCCTTCTTCAGAAAACTGCTCCTTTCCTGCTCCTCTGATGCTGCTTGGCCTGTTGTGTTCATCCAGCTTCACACCGTGTTATCTCAGATTCTCCAGCATCGGCAGTTCCTGCAGCCGATGCAAGAAGATGGATAACTTCTGGTTCATCCCACGTCAATGTTGATGAGATGCAGGAGGATCGAACTCTCCCGCTGAAACTCACCCAATCCCGGGAAGAAAAGAGCCTGACTTAAGCCCTTGCGGAAACTGAGTGGGAAGATAATGGGAATCACAGTTCTGCGTGATACCACCAAATCAGCAACCTCTGCTCACATAAACCTGCTCCTTAGAGACAGACATCCACATTGATAGCACACAACATCCACAACTAACAAGAGCAATGATCAGGAATATCAACCATTGAAGGCAGGAAGTTGAAGATGGGTTGGACAATATTAGCTATGTTTGTTAGGAACCAGCTTCTGGCTCATTGATCCCAGGAGAATCCCAGTCCCTTACAATGTGATATCCCCCTACTGTGTCCATCATACATTCAGTCCATTTTACAGAACCTAGACACACAGGAGGTATCAGATATCATCACCATCTAATGAATTCCTCGATTTATATAAATACGCTGCCCATACAGCCTTCCGTCGAGCTAACTTTGGGATAATTACTCTGCACTGAAGTAAAACCTGGATTGATATTGGCAAAATTTCCCAAGAGCCTGATGTCCAGCTAACCAGTTCTAAGCAGTGACTCAATTAACCTCATCATTTGCAGGCTCTACAATGATAACTGAATGAAACTATGAGCTGTGATCAAAGTTAAGTTGAATGGTAGTTACAAAAAAAAATCACCGGATGTTATAAACCTTTGAAATTCCTTCACTCATCAAATTTGCCCAAAGTAAGTAAGTATTCTAAGGAAGCGGTGTCCCATCGAACTGGACTCTGTACCATTTACCTCCTCTGTTGCATTGTAGGTAATCTTCCAGCACTTTACTGTCACAGCCTCACTGTGCCCTTGTTCAAACATGACCTGGATCCATATTCTAAACACAGCCAAAGCTATCTCTGTAAGGCTCAAACAGGACAGAATGCAATCATGTTTGCAGGTATTATCAGGATAACAAAGTGTGGAGCTGGATGAACACAGCAGGCCAAGCAGCATCTCAGGAGCACAAAAGCTGACGTTTCGGGCCTTGACCCTTCACTTATCACATCACTTCACCTGCTACATTGTCTTTTTTTCCCAGTTATTATTGGAATCACACACTTGAATGTTTCATGCTGAGATTAATGAAGTAATGAACAGGCTAATTAAGCGCCGTGTCGTCCTCTTGTCTGAAAACTGTGTGATGGAGCCCCTGGGAACGGCAAACAATTTAGTCACCCATTGATTTGAGCTTGCATGTCTGAAGTTAAAGACTCCTTTTGGCTTCACTTTGCTAACGTCCACAAGGGCTACAGCTACAGGCTACAACCTGGGGTCTTGCCTCAGGATTCCCAACAAGTCACTGCGCACCTTGGCAACAGGAAAACCCGCAAAACAGAGCTCAAACAACGTGAGCAAAACGGGCACAAGATCGCAGTGAGCCTGGGAACTGGAGAATCTTGGATTGCCCCCCTTTGAGCGGGGAAGATCGTGAGGGAAGTTCATGGAGAAAAATGATCAAGATCGAGAAGTGTTTTGAAAGAGCAAATCAGTGGAAACTATTACCACTGGAGGACGGATTGGCGACCGGAACATGTGTGCAATGTTTTCTGACATGGTGAGAAGTTACAATTTGGAATGACTGAGTAAATTAAACAAGGGGATTGGGCGAAATCAGTACAGAAATTGCTAGAGAAACTCTGCGAGTCCAGCAGCATCCGTGGATCAGAAACAGAATTACCATCTTCAGTCCAAGCAAGTGTGGAGGTCTCTCTTTCAGTCACTGGAGGCTAATGGGACTGTGTTGGAAAGACTGTTATTCTGAACTTTTCCTTTGTTTTTATGATTTATTCTGATGGTCTGTCATGCTGGACTTTTTATTTCTTTTCCAATTTTCCTTCTTAAGAATTTGTTTTTACTTATCTGTACCCGGGCAACTTTGTATCTATGTAATATACCTCTCTGTAATGTGCCTCTCTGTAATGTACCTCTCTGTAATGTGGTGAATTGTAAGCTTTTCACTCATTTGAGTACATGTGACAATGAGCTAATTCAGTTCAGTTCAAACTCTTCTTCAGAAGAGTCACATTGGAACTACTTGTTCTGAAGAAGTTACATCAGTTTCGAAATATTAACTCTGCTTTCTCTCTCCACAGGCACAGCCAGATCTGCTGAGTTTCTCCAGCATTGCTTCAGATTCCCAGCGTCTGCAGTCTTTGCTTTTATTATAGTTGGGAGAAAACGCAGGAAAGCAAATATTCACAGGGCCACGGGAAGTGGGGGGTGGTGGGAATGGGGCTGATTAGACAGATCTTACTAAGAGTGTAACTATGTGACTTTTTCCATTTACTCATCAAAATTCAACTTGCTGACAATACCTGATTCAGCTCAAAATCCTCTTCCTGCGGTCAACCACGCACTAGCTAATAAGTTTCCCCACCGCAAGGTCTTTCTTCACTGTGAATCCCCCCTTGCAACATCACAGAATTTGAGAATTTTCCAGTACAAAGGGAGGCCATTCGAACTATCGTGTGTATTCTGCTGCCCAAAAGACACACCCAGCTGGCCGCACTCTCCAGCATGATCTCCTTAGCCCTCTAACTTCATCACTTTCATCTAAATTTCCAGCTCTCTTTGAAACCTCCTACAGAATACTCCCTTCCCACTCTCCCAGGCAGCACATTCCAAATCCTAACAACTCTCTGAGTAAGTGATAATGGGAATTGCAGATGCTGGAGAATCCAAGATAACAAAGTGTGAAGCTGGATGAACACGGCAGGCCAAGCAGCATCTCAGGAGCACAAAAGCTGACTTTTTGGGCCTAGACCCTTCATCAGAGCCTCTGATGACGGGTCTAGGCCCGAAATGTCAGCTTTTGTGCTCCTGAGATGCTGCTTGGCCTGCTGTGTTCATCCAACTCTCTGAGTAAAGAAGTTTCTCCTCATCCCACCCCTAGCTGTCTTTCTGACAATCTTGAAATTGTGACCCCCGCCCCCTGGTACTGAAATTCCAATTGGTGGAAACAAAATATCCTCTTTTACTCTGTCAAAATTGTTCATAACTTTGAACTCTCCAAGAAAGGTCACTTGTTAACTTTGAGAATAAGCCCAATCTCTAATTTTTTGAAAGTCGTTCATTCCTGGTGAGATTTGAGAAAATCTCCTTTGAACCCTCTCCAGGGCTTTAACATCCTTCCTTAAATAAAGTGGCCCAGAACTGGACACAATACTCCAATATGGTCTGACCAATGATTTGTAGAGGTATCGTAACATTTTTCTTACTTTTATACATCATGCCTCTAATTATATACCCAAAGATTACATAATTCTTCTTAACAGCTGTTTAAACTTGCCTGGCCACATTCAGAGAATCATGCACGTGAACCTCGAGACTCTCTGCTCCTGTGCTCCCCACAAAGCTGTGTCATTGAGCCTGTATTGTTTCTTGTACCAAAATGCATCTCTTCTCATTTCTCTGGAGAGAAACCCATCTGCCGGGTGCCTGCCCATTTGGCCAATTTGTCAATGTCCCTCTGAAGTCACTCAGCATCATTCTTAAAATACACCGTTCCACCTAGCTTAGTATCATATGCAAATTTAGAGACTTTGTTCTCAACACCCATTTCCAAATTGTTAAAATAATCAGAAAAAGTGAGGGTCCCCAACACTGATCCCTGGGGAACCCCAGTTTCAACTCGTCTCCAATCTGAGAAATGCCCATCTACATCTACCCTCCATTTCCTATCTTCTAGCCAACTTCTAGCCCATGCTGCCAAGAACCTATCAATCCCAAACATTTCTAACTTGCTAACCAATCTGCCATGTGGTAGTGTATCAAATACTTTCTGAAAGTCCAAACATACACCATCCAAACACCACCCTCATCCACTGCCTGTGTCCCCTTGTCAAAGAACTCAATTAAATTTATCAGGCACCAACTCCCCTTGACAAAGCCATGTTGACAATTTAGTATTAATCTACTTTTCTCTAAGTGTATAATTACTTTATCCAGTTTTATGGTCTCCTTCAGTTTTCCCACCATTGATGTCAAGCTGATGGCTGTGTAGTTTCCTGGGTTATCATTTGTCGCTTTCTTGAGCAACAGCGTCGCCTTTGCAATCCTCTAGACACCAGGCCTAATCCAGAGTTCAGGCAGGCCTGGAAAATTTCAGCTAATGGCTCCACGATTTGCTCCCTTACCCTCTCTCGGCAATCTCGGATGGGTCTCATCTAGGACTGGCAACATCTCTACTTGGAGTGACATCAGTCTTTTAAGCCCCTCTTCTTTATCTATCCCTATGCTGCTCAGTTGCTCAACACACACGTTTTCAACTGGGTCATTGCCACTACTTTCTAATTTGGTAAAAACAGAAGCAAAGTACACTTTTAGGACCTCTGCCTCACCCTTTGCCTCATTAACTTTTATGGAGGACTTCCTTCTGTTGTTTTCACCAGTGAGATAAACCCTGGCACAGGCCTGGCATAAAGATGCTTCACCCTCCAAAGGTGGGGTAGCTTATCAAACTGCACTAAATCGAACATCAGTGTGACTATTCTGTAACATCCTATGACTGTGACTGAAGCTTCACTGTGTTGAAATCTCCATGTGACAAGGACTGAATGAGCACTAACAATACATTTAGCAGAGAGTCCTGCCACAGAGTCAGTGCTTTCGGCCTCGGCACAGTAATGTCCCAGGGAGTGACATCAGCCTCGGGAAGGTGTGAGGTCAGCGAGGAGGCGGCTGCACCAGCAGGAAACGAAGGATGGAGAGTGAGTACAACAGCACCCAACAGGAAGTTCCCACATTAGGGAAAGAGGGCGATTGGGAAGCGAATGATAGGAGGTATCCCTGGCTGCTGAGGGGGGCCTCTGTAGGAATGGCCCTTGAAATAACTCCACAGAGGCTGGTGTCCTGTCACCAAGTCCCCCTTTACTTACAAGTGGACAGTTCTTAACACTGAACCAGCCCCCTCAGAACCAGCTCTCAGAGTGATCCTCGTTTTGATGAACAGACAGACCATGTTCTGATCAGTAACACAACGCCTCAGCTAATTCCAGGGACCTTCTGTTCTTGTCCTTTGATTCCTGGGTGTTGTGGTGCAGAATGCAAAACACCTCCCTCTTCTGACAATCATGTACCTTCATCACTCTCTGGAGCAACATAATCCCATCAGATGGTCCCAACCATCCAACAACCACCCCTCGAATACTGGGATCGGTCATTTTATTTATAATTATCATAGTCTAGGATAGGGGTTAATTCTTTCAGGCGTAGTGGGCTTGCAGTTAGACAAGTGGTGAAGAAGATATTTGCTACACTTGCCTTTATTGGTCAGTGCATTGAGTATGGGAGTTGGGATGTCATGTTATGGCTGTACACAATGTTGGTTGGGCCATTTTTGGAATACTGCGTTCAGCTTAGGCTCCCTGCTATACAAAAGATATTGTGAAACTTGTAAGAGTTCAGAAAAGATTTACGGGGATGTTGCCAGGATTGGTGGATTTGAGCTACAGAGAGAGGTTGAATAGGCTCGGCTATTTTCCCTGGAGCATCAGAGGCTGAGGGATGACCTTATAGAGATTAAGAAAATCATGAGGGGCATGAATTTGTTGAGTAGGCAAGGATTTTTCTCCGGGTGTGCGAGTCCAAACTGAGAGGGCATCAGTTTTAAGGTGAGAGGGGCAACATTTATAAGGGACCTAAGGGGCAACTTTTTCACGCAGAGGGTGGTGTGTGTATGGAACGAGCTGCCAGGGGAAGTGGTGGAGGCTGGTACAATTACAGCATTTAAAGGCATCTGGATGGGTACATGAATAGGAAAGGTTTAGAAGGATACGGGCCAAATGCTGGCAAATGGAACTGGATTAATTTGGGATGTCTGGTCAGCATGGATGAGTTGGACCAAAGGGTCTGTTTCTGTGTTGTATATAACTCGGCGACTCTATGAATGACATGAGGAGGAATTCCTTCACACAAGTGTAACCAGTCTGTGGAATTCTCAGTCACAGACAGCAGTTGAAGCCAAAACATTGTGCATTTTCAAGAATAACCTAGATGTGGCTAGGAGACATTGGGTCAGTGGTGGAGTGCAGCATTAGGGTACTGAGCTCAATGATTACATATGATCATGTTGAATGGCTGAACAGACTGGAGGGTTTGAATGGCCTAATTCTAGCTCCTATCTGTTATTGCACAAGAGCCTGGTGGGAATCTACTGCTGTCCTTCTGTCACCACTGTAGACTATTGGCCAAACCAAAACTGATGATGAAAGATTTCTGTATGGCAAAGTATTATGGAACAGAAGTATGTGGATAGAGTTAAAATACAGTCTAGCCAGGATCTAACAGGCTTGATGGGCTGAAAGGCCACCTTTTAATTCTATGCTGTGTGAAGTGACTCATTGATTGATGATATCCCATGGTTAACTAATGCTCCTGTTCCTGGAATCACTGGTGCTTTTCACAGAAACCTTACAACTGAGTTACTGTAAAGCTAATGCAAATGCCTTTTACTTAACAGGTCAGTCTTAGCTAATTGTTTAATTCTGAGAGTTGCCTGGACTTCAATCAGAGATAATGGGAACTGCAGATGCTGGAGAATCCAAGACAACAAAATGTGAGGCTGGATGAACACAGCAGGCCCAGCAGCATCTCAGGAGCACAAAAGCTGACGTTTCGGGCCTAGACCCTTCATCAGAGACGGGGATGGGGAGAGGGAACTGGAATAAATAGGGAGAGAGGGGGAGGCGGACCGAAGATGGAGAGAAAAGAAGATAGGTGGAGAGAGTGTAGGTGGGGAGGTAGGGAGGGGATAGGTCAGTCCAGGGAAGACGGACAGGTCAAGGAGGTGGGATGAGGTTAGTAGGTAGATGGGGGTGCGGCTTGGGGTGGGAGGAAGGGATGGGTGAGAGGAAGAACAGGTTAGGGAGGCAGAGACAGGTTGGACTGGTTTTGGGATGCAGTGGGTGGAGGGTAAGAGCTGGGCTGGTTGTGTGGTGCAGTGGGGGGAGGGGACGAACTGGGCTGGTTTAGGGATGCAGTTGGGGAAGGGGAGATTTTGAAACTGGTGAAGTCCACATTGATACCATCAGGCTGCAGGGTTCCCAAGCGGAATATGAGTTGCTGTTCCTGCAACCTTCGGGTGGCAACATTGTGGCACTGCAGGAGGCCCATGATGGACATGTCATATAAAGAATGGGAGGGGGAGTGGAAATGGTTTGCGACTGGGAGGTGCAGTAGTTTGTTGCGAACTGAGCGGAGGTGTTCTGCAAAGCGGTCTCCAAGCCTCCGCTTGGTTTCCCCAATGTAGAGGAAGCCACACCGGGTACAGTGGATGCAGTATACCACATTGGCAGATGTGCAGGTGAACCTCTGCTTAATGTGGAATGTCATCTTGGGGCCTGGGATAGGGATGAGGGGGGAGGTGTGGGGGCAAGTGTAGCATTTCCTGCGGTTGCAGGGGAAGGTGCCGGGTGTGGTGGGGTTGGAGGGCAGTGTGGAGTGAACAAGGGAGTCATGGATAGAGTGGTCTCTCCGGAAAGCAGACAAGGGTGGGGATGGAAAAATGTCTTGGGTGGTGGGGTCGGACTGTAGATGGCGGAAGTGTCGGAGGATGATGCGTTGTATGCGGAGGTTGGTGGGGTGGTGTGTGAGAACGAGGGGGATCCTCTTTGGGCGGTTGTGGCGGGGGCAGGGTGTGAGGGACATGTTGCGGGAAATACGGGAGACGCGGTCGAGGGAGTTCTTGATCACTGTGGGGGGAAAGTTGCGGTCCTTGAAGAACTTGGACATCTGGGATGTGCGGGAGTGGAATGCCTCATCGTGGGAGCAGATGCGGCAGAGGCGGAGGAATTGGGAATAGGGGATGGAATTTTTGCAGGAGGGTGGGTGGGAGGAGGTGTATTCTAGGGAGCTGTGGGAGTCGGTGGGCTTGAAATGGACATCAGTTACAAGCTGGTTGCCTGAGATGGAGACTGAGAGGTCCAGGAAGGTGAGGGATGTGCTGGAGATGGCCCAGGTGAACTGAAGGTAGGGGTGGAAGGTGTTGGTGAAGTGGATGAACTGTTCGAGCTCCTCTGGGGAGCAAGAGGCGGCGCTGATACAGTGATCAATGTACCGGAGGAAGAGGTGGGGTTTGGGGCCTGTGTAGGTGCAGAAGAGGGACTGTTCCACGTAACCTACAAAGAGGCAGGCATAGCTGGGGCCCATGCGGGTGCCCATGGCCACCCCCTTAGTCTGTAGGAAGTGGGAGGAGTCAAAAGTGAAGTTGTTGAGGGTGAGGACGAGTTCGGCTAGGCGGACGAGGGTGTCGGTGGAGGGGGACTGGTCGGGCCTGTGGGACAGGAAGAAGCGGTGGACTTCAATCAGCTCCTTTGAAAGAGTGTGGTGTCCTACTGAGTCAGTTATTGTCAGTCCCATCTCTTCTATCATTTGCTTACTGTTACTTAGTCAGGTACAACACTCAGATTTGAACAAGATTCCTGCCCTCCCAAGCCCTTTTTTGTTCTCTTCCATTCAATTTTGTTTTCTAAGAAGAAAGGCGCAAATTGTTTTGCTTAAATGCACCTCAGTGCATTAACTAGGCAAATCCCACACCACAAGATGTAGCACTGAAGGATAATCGATATGTACACTGGATGGGAGCTGATTTCCAGGCATCTGTTATTTGCTGGGAAATTCACATAAGGCAGTAATTAATCAGCCAGTCTACTTTCACCCTGGTATTCAGCGAGACAGTAAGGTGCTGTGTGAGTTACTGCGTGGTTACAGTGGAGGCAACAAACTCTCAGCAAAGATAACACAGCGTGAAGCTGGAGGAACACAGCAGGTCAGGGTTCCGACCCAAAACACCAACTTTCATTCACCTCTGATGTTGCCTGGCCTACTGTGTTCCTCCAGTTCCACACGGTGTTATTGCTGACTCCAACATCTGCAGTTCTTACTATCTATTTCAGCAAAGGTCTTTCAGCAATAACATCTTGCAATCATACAGGGAGGACGATAGCCTGGTGGCATTATCGCTGGGCTGTTAATCTAGAGACCCAGGTAATGCACTGGAGACCAGGTTCAAACCCCGCCAATGCAGATGGTGGAATTTGAATTCAGTAAACATCTGGGATTACGATTCTAATGATGATCATGAGCCGAATGCCAGAAAACCTAGTTCACTAATATCACTAAAAATGCTTACTGAAAGCTCCCGTCTGTAACTCCAGACCCACTGCATTGTGGTTGACTCTTAACTTCTCCCGATCAATTAGGGACGGGCATTAAACACTGCCTAGCCATGAATGAATAAAAATAAATAACAGTAAAACAGGCGCCGTTCCCAAACAGATTTACCGCATAAGGGGAAAAGGGCAGTATGGTGGCTCAGTGGTTATCACTGCCGCCTCACTGCTCCAGGGACACGGGTTCGAATCCACCCTCAGGTGCCTGTCTGCGTGAAGTTTGAACCTTCTCCCTCTGTCTGTGTGGGTTTGCTCCGGTTTCCTCCCACAGTCCAAAGATGTGCAGGCTAGGTGGATTGGCCGTGCTAAATTACCCACTAACCTGCAGGCATGTACAGGCTAGGTGGGTTAGCCATGGGAAATGCGGGGTTACAGGGAAAGGGTAGAGGAATGGGTCTGGGTGGGATGCTCTTTGCAGAGTTAGTGTGGACTAGGTGGGCTGATTCTATGAAAACAGGGACAGGAAAGTTCAGAGAGAGAAATCCAAATGCACAGTCACCAATAGTGTGGCATTGGGAATCATACGAAGCAAGCGGGAGTGGACATGGACATCTCTCACGGTTGTAGAGCTAGAGGGCATTACCGAGATACAGAAGGATGAACCAACAAAGAAATATGAAGAATGAGAGTTTTGAATTCAAAGCAATAGTTCTGCTCTATCATGCTGTGATTAAAGATTTCCTACTTATCAGGGTGAATTTCTAATTCTTTCCTGTAATCCCAAGCAGCGGGAAAGTGGGAGAGCTGGGCTTTCGGTTGCAAACTGTCTCCAACTCGACACTAATTGCCAGAAAGCAATAGACTGTCAGTATCCCTGAGAGAGGCAAAGTTTGAAGTGCTTGCAAAAAAAAATCAAAATCACCAGAGACAAAAACCATCAGAGCGAATACCACTAGGGAATACATAATGGGTTTTCATGCCAGATTACTCACTGTAACAGATTTAGAGAAATTCAGACCTGAGATTGTTCAAGCGCTATTATGAGTTTCTTTTCTGAATTCAAATATTGGAACATGGTTAGTGAGGACTTTCCACTTTTGAAATATTCACCCAATATCAAGGAAAGAGGGAAGGCATTATTCACAGAGAATTCATATTAGAGTCATACAGCACAGAAACAGGCCCTTCAGTCCAACCAGTCCACACCAATCATGCTTCCAAACTAAACTAGTCCCATCTGTCTACAATTGGCTCATATCCCACCAAACCTTCCTTATTCATGTACTTATCCAAATGTCTTTTCAACATTGTAACTGTAGCAGAAGAGCTGCCTGAATACCCTGGGTACATAGTGCTCCCCTTCAGTCTTCCTACACACCACCCCCCCAAATCCAGCCCCGGCCTCTGTGTACAATGTACCTGGTTCACTCTCTCAGCTCTATTTGCTGTAGCCAGTGGGTGTCAGCTGTTATAGTGAATAGGAGCAAATGGTCTGCTCCAGACCTTGGCAAAGTCATCCACGGCTGCAGGGCTCCCTGTTAAGGATTCCTGCAAATGTCCAACATGCTCAGAGACAGCCGGTAATCAGCAGCTAAGCTGCAAGCCATAGAGTCATCCAGCACGGGAACAGACCCTTTGGTCCAACTCGTCCATGCTGACCAGATATCCTAAATTAATCCAGTCCCATTTGCCAACATTTGGCCCATATCCCCCGAAACCCTTCCTATTCATTAACCCAATCAGATGCTTTTTAAATGTTGTAATTGTACCAGCCTCTACCACTTCCTCTGGCAGCTCATGCCACACACAAACCACCCTGTGTGTAAAAAAAAACTCACATCTTTCTCCTCTCACCTTAAAAAGATGCCCCTAGTCTTGAAATCCCCCCACCCTAGGGAAAAGACGCCTGTCATCCACTTTACCTATACCCCTCATGTTTTTATAGATCTCTGTAAGGTCACCCCTCAATCTCACATGTTCCAGTGAAAAATCTCCCAGTCTATTTTTTATAACTCAAACCCCCATTCCTTGCAAAGCCCTGGTAAATCTCTCTGCACCCTCTCCACCTTAATGATATCCTTTCTATAATACGGTTACCATTGAACACACCTAAAAGGTGCCACACCTGGGTGGCACGGTGGCTCACTGGTTAGCACTGCAGCCTCACAGTGCCAGGGACCCGGGTTCAATTCCAGCCTCAGGCAACTGTCTGTGTGCAGTTTGCACATTCTCCCCTTGTCTGCGTGGGTTTCCTCCGGATGCTCCGGTTTCCTCCCACAGTCCAAAGATATGCAGGCTAGGTAGATTGGCCACACTAAATTGCCCATAGTGTTCAGGGGTGTGTGGGTTATAGGGGGATGGGTCTGGGTGGGATACTTCAAGGGGCAGTGTGGACTTGTTGGGCCGAAGGGCCTGTTTCCACACTGTAGGGAATCTAATCTAAATGCATTGTCTGAGCTGGGATGTCACCTCTAGTATACTGAGGGAACTGATAAATCCTTTACTTTTTGACATTGTCCACCCCCGTCCAAAACCGGCCCCTCTACGTCAAGGGTCTGAGTAAGGAAGGCAAGCCTGCTTTCACCTTTTGAACTACCTTCCTGTAACACATTTGGAAACATAGAGAAAAGGAGCAGTGTGAGGCCATGCAGCCCGGAGAGCCTACTCCACCATTCAATAGGATCATAGCTGATCATCCAACTCAATCCCCTGTTCCCGCTTTCTCCCCCATTCCCTTTGATACTCTTAACTCTAAGATCAATATCAATCTCTTTCTTGAAAACATTCTGTGTTTTGGCCTCAGCCGCTGTCTATGGTTTTCATTTCATCATACTTCTAGCACATCCCAATGCTCTTTGCAGCTGGTGTTTTCAAAGTGTAGCTGATGTTGCTGAGCCACAAACGTATACACAGCAAGATCCCATAATGCTGCTGCCAGTGCAATATCGCTTCCTGTAATGTCTTTCTGACACCATACTTTGAGGGCACTGACCAGAAGAGCATTGGGCATGGCCTGGACACTCCTACACCCACGGCCTCTGGGGGCTGGGGGTATGTATGTCTCACACCCAGATAGAAACTGAATCCACTTCTCAGTGACACCGTACTTGGTCAACGCCCACTACAGAGAGCACAGCCCCTCGTAAAACATGAATGCAACTAGTACCATCTCACTCAACAATCCCTTTCCTCTGTCTGCAGTACCAGAGTGACCCACAACCAGAGGGAGAGGGACCAGATTAGGGGACGGGTGAGCAGCTGCTATCTGGATCACCAGTCTGCATGAGAGGCAGAGCTGTCAGGACACGTGGGGGGGAGGGGATGG
Organism: Stegostoma tigrinum; assembly: GCF_030684315.1. Classification (NCBI taxonomy): domain Eukaryota; kingdom Metazoa; phylum Chordata; class Chondrichthyes; order Orectolobiformes; family Stegostomatidae; genus Stegostoma; species Stegostoma tigrinum. The sequence goes on from NC_081369.1 coordinate 4,225,842, forward strand.
TGGTGGTGGGGAGGCCAGTGACTGTCATTGAACCAATGTTGTGATAGAACACGATAGGACAGGAAGCTGGTGAAGGAAGTCTCCAGTTCACCAGGGCAGACTGAATGAGACATGATCTCAAGAACAGAGTGCAGCAATGACCTCTTCTGCTCCACTCCAGCCACTAGTGGCCTCCAGAAGACAAGGAAAAATTTTGGGATTGAGTATCTGCGCAGCCCTGTGCAGACAACAAGCTTCTGTATTCAGCCATGACAGGCCCATGTCAAAGATGTGGAGATTGACAATACAAGGTCCACAGAGCTCTACATCCACATTCTCTCTCTCTTTCCTGGGTGGGGGGTGGGTGCATCCAATTCATGGACATCTAGCTGCCTCCCTGGTAAGGGAAGGAATGTCAGTGGCAAGGGATCAGAAAGGGAGAGACAGAGGGAGGTGACACTCCACCCAGCCTGGCCTCCATCCAAAGTGCCCCATCACCTCGAGAAAAGTGCCATCAGGTACCCACAGTGAGGATGAGTGCCAACTGGGGCCTCCACCTCAGGCCACTCCAGAGATCGGCAGGGTGCCGCCAACTCAGGGGAGGCTTTTCAAAATCGCAGCAGTGAGGCCTATTCTGAGGCCGGGTCCATTATCCTGCTTTCCCTGCCAGAGCCTGAGGCCACAGGAGCACATGATACTGCACAGATACATGGGCACAGCATCAACACAAAGGTGAGATTTCCCTACACTGACCAACATAGTTACAATCCCAGCAGAGTCTTCAAATAAAGAAAAGTGAACAATTACAACAGCTATCCCTATCTCACTCAGCTTGGGATCTATCGGCAATTCAGTTTTCTTGGGCCTGCCAAAGGTTGTAGGGAGAGGGTGGCGTGATGGCATCAAGGTAGAGGGATCAGGTTGGGAGGCAGAAAGGGCTGAGTGGCCTCCTCCTGATCCTAGTTCCCGAGTTGCTGTGTGCCAAGTTGAATCATGGCACAAACATGTTCCTGTCCAGATGTGGCCTCCTGGCTCACCCCATGACCAGCACCGTACCCTTCTTCATCGAAGGAGAAATCTTGGTGCCCACCTCCTCTCCCTAGGGGATGGGGGAGGCATCGCACCCTGGGGTTATACAGGACATTCTCTCTTTCTCTGGGGTATACTGCTGTGCACTGCCTGAGTGATCCAATGTTGCAATCTCCATGTGAGCAAAACTTTTTTTTCCCACTCAGTGCCAGCCCTTATGGAGGGCATGACCCCTGTTGTACCCCTTCATGATGGCTCTCTGCAGATTTTACTCTGGTTTCGTCTTCTGGAGGGCTGCCATTTTGCAGTCTTCTACATGCTTGCCTGTGTAACATACACTGCAGGTTTGTGTTGAGTCAGACATTTTGAAGTTTATTTACAACACTTAAGTACATAGCTACAATAGAATCCCTACAGTGTGGAAGCAGGCCATTCAGCCCCTCAAGCTACACCATCTGTCCGAAAAAGCATCCGTCCAGTCCTATCCCTGTACCCCATCCCCATAAGCTTGCATTTCCCCTGGCCAATTCACTCAACCTGCACATCTTTGGGCCGTGGGAGGAAACTGGAACACCCAGAGGAAACCCAGACAGGCACAGAAATTCATACAGACAGTTGCCCAAGGGTGGAATCGAATGCAGGACCCCGGCACTGTGAAACAGCAGTGCTAACCACTGAGCCACCGTGCCACCCATGTATCAGTGATGTACACAGGTACAGTCTCAGTGCAGAGATACCCATATTACACACCATTATCCAGCATGGACTGGCTCTGCGGAAAGGCTGAAGGTGAGATGAGCAGTTTAACACTGAAATGACGTCTGTCAGAATGCTCCTGTCTTAAAGGTACATGGCCTTTCAGGTTGGAAATCTTTGCCATAATCACAAGAGCCTTTACCTCTCAGCATCCAGCCCTGCTCTGGCAGGGGTGTGCAACTCTCTGCCTCAGAAGGTCACTAAATATTATTAAAGCATAGGTAGACAGATTCATCTTTGGGAAGAGGCTCGCGAGTCAGGCAGCTGTTACTGCCCTGACTGAACAACAAGGGGTAGGCTAGTCTACTCCGCTCATATTTCACATGTTTATGTCAGTAGGTGAGTGTCAGCAGCAGAATATTGTTATTTACTGTGATGTGCTCCCAGATGTCTGGGGTGAGCTGAGTAATTGCCAGCTTCGAATTGACGCCTCAGCCTGTGGAGTGCAGTAATTGAGCAGCCGAAACCATTGACCCTCGCCGCACAATGTTCCGAATCACTATTCCACCGATCGAATCATCAGATGGAATATAAAATAAAGTGTGGTCACCGTGGAAACCTTGAGAAAGCTTGTCTTGCCATCACAGAGCAGAGTTAAATTGAAATCCGAGCTCTACAGCAGCAGCGCGCCCAGATAGGTCTGCTCCGAGGAATCTCCATTAAACCACTGGAATGGATTCATGTGATTATGTTGGTAGAGAAATTGGCTCTCATGTCATTACCCTGTGTGCGCTGAGATGGGGGCCTGTCTGGAGAGTGATTTCCATCTCCCCAATGTCACCATTAAACTTTTCTCATTGGAGTGAAGTTGGATGAGAAGTGACTTGATACAGGTTTACAAGATGATGAGAGGCACAGATAGAGTGGATAGCCAGAGGCTTTTTCCCAGGGCAGAAATGACTGTTACAAGGGGGCATAATTTCAAGGTGATTGGAGGAAGGTATAGGGGAGATATGAGAGGTAGGTTCTTCACACAGAGACTGGTGTGTATGTCGAATACACTGCCAGCAATGGGAGTGGAGTCAGATACTTTAGAGATTTTTAAATGACTCTTGGATAGGCACATGGAGGATAGTAAAATGTAGGGTATGCAGGGTGGATTGATCTTAATTGGATAATAGGTTGGCACAACATCATAGGCCAAAAGGGCCTGTACTGTGCAGTGCTGTTCTATGTTCTAGACATCCCCCAATTCAGCGACAGCAGGGTAGGATAGGAAGGAAGCTTACCTTGACTCCAACACACTCTGGTTGGACATACTCCCCCAATATCATCAGATCAGGAATAAAATGTGGAACTTTCTGGACGGAGTGACATCTTGCTTGTTGAGATAAGGCTTACAGAGTATGCAGATAAGCCAATGAGGTATGCTGCAATGCAGCTGTGACATCAGTGGTCACATGTTAGAGACTCTGCTAGAAGGTCGGAGCTAGAATGAAATTAGGAGAGAGCCAGAACAGAGTTAAATCAAAGGTAGAACAGTGTTAAATCAGAGTTAGAACAGAGTTAAATCGGAGGTAGAACAGAGCCAAGTTAGAATGCTGCTGCCAAAATGCCACATTGACATTCTTAATAAAGAGTGTTTTAATAGACCTTGAGTTGTGGCCTGTGTAAAGATGGATGCAACCCACTCAAAGCCATTCCTGACTCTGGCAGAGTCTTTAGCCAAATGGTCACGTGGGTGGGGAAGAGCTGTGATAAGAACTTTTGAAGGGGAATACCTATGTACTTGACTACATAACGTAGCTGGTAAGGATAGGCACAGAATTTACACGGTGTTGTGTGGCAAAGGATCACTTGTCCATTGTGGAGATCAGGGAAACACTATCTAAAGAAAGTAGGTTGCTAGTGTATTCTCCGTACATTGTAAGGCAAATATCCTGCAGGCTTCAGTTTTTCTTCCCTTCCAGAGAATCCCTACAATATGAAAACAGGCCATTGAGTCCACATGGACCCTGTGAACATCATCCTTATCCCTGTAACCTGCATTTCCCATTGTTAACCCATATAGCTTGCACATCCCTGCACACTACGAGGCAATTTAGCAAAGTCAATCCACCTAAGCTGCACATCTTTGGACTGTGGGAGGAGATCCACACGGACACAGGGAGAATGTGTAAACTCCACACAGACAGTCGCCTGAGGGTGGAATCGAACGCCGGCACTAAAAGGCAGCAGTGCTAACCACTGAGCCACCATGCCACCCCCCTGGTTACGTTACTCTTGTAGAAGGGTCAAAGCAAGTACTCGGATGGTTTGCTGCAGAAGGTTCTGAGGAATGTGTCGCTGGCTGGGAAATGCTTTGGAAGCACGCAAGCACTTTAGAAATATTCAGCTTTCCTTCTGTCTTTCTGGAATTAGCGATGTTGAGCTTCTTCACTGTTGGCAAGGTACTGTTGTGTATTACTGCACCCATCCAGTCAAGTGGGGAGTATTCCATCACACTCCTTACTTGTGGCTTGTAGATGGTGGGCAGGCTTTGGGGAGTCAGGAGGTGAGTTACTCACCGCAGTACTCCTAGCCTTTTGTCATTGCAGTTTTTATATAGCTGGTCCAGCTCAGTTTCTGGTCAACGGTAGCCCCCAGAACCTTGATGCTGGGGTTTTAGCAATGGTAGAGTCATTGAATGTCAGTTGAGATGAATCTCTCTTGTTATTGTTTGTTATTTGTCGATTTTCCACAGCTGAGTATCTCTGAAATGTGAATGCTAAGACAAAAGCAAGCATTGCCAGGCAAAAACAATTAGACAAATACAGAGTGCTTAAAATTGCAAGATCAAAAATAACTCGTAAAAAGTGAAAAGTGGAAAAAAGTGTCAGCATTTCCTTCATTTGATGAGAGGTGAAAAGCTGCAGCGATCTCTTCAAGAGGGTGAGTCAGTGAGCAGTAGAATGAGGAATACTTGATCTGTAAAACAAGAAATCACTTTCATAAAAGGTGCCAAGGTAGGGCAGACACAGATCAGCAAAACATTGAAGAGCTGGTCACACGAGAATTATCAACCACGTAGGAAAACCTACAATAGGTATTCCGAAGGGAAATAGATGATCCTGGCCTAACTGTGTGGCAAGTGATACTTACGTCAAAGGGCATTTCACTAATTTGAAGCTTGATACAGGGCCGAGTGTCAGATAGTGCCTATAACTATCAGGTTTTTATTTTATTCATTCAAAGGATGAGGGCATCACTGGCCAGACCAGCATTCATTGCCCATTCTTAATTGCACAGAGGGCAGCTAAGAATTAGACACATGGTAAATCTGGTAATTTTCTGCCCTAAATGACATTAATAATCCAAATGGGTGTTTCCCCGCACCCCCCAACAATCAACAGATGGTCATCATTAGATTCTTAATTCCACGTTATTTTTCTATTGAATTCAACCATCATTTGCCATGGCAGCATCCAAACCCAAATCCCCAGAACTGGGTCTCTGGGTCTCTGGATTAACTTTCCACTGATAATACCACAGGCCATCACCTCCGTGATGCTGTACCATGGTTGAAGAAACATTGTTTAAAGGATACAATAATGCAGCTACATGGTCCGGGAGGTACAACACTCACAGGTAAAGGTACGCTCCAAATAACCCTTGAACAAGAGGTCCATCAGACAGGAGAGAACTATATGTACTTCCCAACCACAAATTGTCACACTTGAGCCTGGATATATGTTTCGACCTGTATCTTCCTCATATAGTGAAAGGAGTCAAATGAGTTAAAACCATCGTACAAGGAACAGTAAGTCATGGAACAATCTGTAGTAAACAACCAATTAGAAACAACAGGTCAAAGAAATGTTGGTAAAAACTGAAAGAACTGTGGATGCTGTAAATCAGGAACAAAAACAGAAGTTGCTGGAAAAGCTTAGCAGATCTGACAGCATCTGTGAAGAAAAATCAGAGTTAACGTTTCAGGTCTGGTGATCCTTCCTCTGAAGGGTCAGGAAGTCCTAAGGAAGGGACCCAAATGGTTTTTCCTTCACAGATGCTATCAGACCTGCTGAGCTTTTCCAGCAACTTCGGTTTTTGTCAAAGAAATGTTGGTTCCTGAACAACTGATCAAGGAGCAACTGGCGGGAGTTTGCAAAGGGCATATGGGCCACAATTATTTACAACTTACATCGATGATTTGGAGTTGGGGACCAAGTGTAGTGTATCAAATTTCGCAGATGGCACTGGGATGAGTAGTAGACCAAATTGTGCAGAAGACATTGAAAATTTGTCAAGGGATTTGTATATGTAGGTTAAGTGAGTGAGCAAGGGTGTCGCAGATGGAGTACAATGTTGATAAATGTGAAGTCATCCATTTTTGTTGGGAAAAACAGACTATTATTTAAATGGTAAAAAATTGCAGCATGCTGCTGTGCAGAAGGACCTGAGTGCCCTTGTGCATGAATCACAAAAGTTTGGTTTGAAGCAGGTAATTAAGGTGTCAAATGGAATTTTGTCCTTCAGTGCCAGAGGGATGGAGTTTAAAAACAGAGAGGTTATGTTACAGCTGTACAGGGTGCTGGTGAGACCACACCTGGAGTACTGCGTATAGTTTTGGTCTCCTTACTTCAGAAAGGATGTACTGGCACTGGATGGGGTGCACAGGAGGTTCACTAGGTTGATTAGAGAGTTGAGTGGGTTGGCTTATGAGGAGAGATTGAGTAGACTGGAATTTAGAAGAATGAGGGGGCATCTTATGGAAACATAGACAATTATGAAGGGAATAGATAAGATAGAGGCAGGGAGGTTGTTTCCACTGGCAGGTGAAACTAGAATTAAGGGGCATAGCCTCAGAATTAGGGGCGGGAGCAGAGGTTTAACTGAGTTCAGGAGGAACTTCTTCACCCAAAGGGTTGTGAATCTGTGGAAATGCCTGCGCAGGGAAGTAGCTGAGGCTACCTTGTTGAATGTTTTATGGCAAAGATCGATAGATTTTTGAACAGTAAAGGAATTAAGGGTTATGGTGATTGGGTGGGTAAGTGGAGTTGAGTCCACGATAAGATCAGCCATGATCTTATTGAATGGTGGAGCAGTCCCTATGGGTCAGGTGGCCCTCACCTGGTCCTATTTCTTGTGTTCCTAGTCTCATGGTGGAACTCATATAGAAGAGCCAATCAGGTGAGATTAGCAATGTTGGCCTAAGAAATTTGTTTCATATTAGAATTGCATAGGATCAACAGAAATGTTTTTCACTGCAAGAAAGAGCAACGTTTGTGAGAAAATGCAACTGGTAAGATAGAAAGTGAGCTGCACACCCTGCTCAAGCTCACTGACGAATTCCTGACTGATCTAATTCAGCCTGCAATAATGTATCACAGACCATGGTAACAAGGCTCAAGCCTGGTGTCAGATGTTGATAAGAGGCAGGTTCAAGCAGAACATTTTATTCCTTGCTAGGAACAATCATTGGAACCAGTGACGGAGATGTTGCTGATTGAGAGGCGATCCTCATGTGGGATGGTGCGGGATGTGTAACTAGAACATAGAACATAGAACATAGAACAGTACAGCACAGAACAGGCCCTTCAGCCCACAATGTTGTGCCAACCATTGATCCTCATGTATGCACCCTCAAATTTCTGTGACCATATACATGTCCAGCAGTCTCTTAAATGACCCCAATGACCTTGCTTCCACAACTGCTGCTGGCAACACATTCCATGCTCTCACAACTCTCTGCATAAAGAACCTGCCTCTGACATCCCCTCTATACTTTCCACCAACCAGCTTAAAACTATGACCCCTCGTGCTAGCCATTTCTGCCCTGGGAAATAGTCTCTGGCTATCAACTCTATCTATGCCTCTCATTATCTTGTATACCTCAATTAGGTCCCCTCTCCTCCTCCTTTTCTCCAATGAAAAGAGACCGAGCTCAGTCAACCTCTCTTCATAAGATAAGCCCTCCAGTCCAGGCAGCATCCTGGTAAACCTCCTCTGAACCCTCTCCAAAGCATCCACATCTTTCCTATAATAGGGCGCCCAGAACTGGACGCAGTATTCCAAGTGCGGTCTAACCAAAGTTTTATAGAGCTGCAACAAGATCTCACGACTCTTAAGCTCAATCCCCCTGTTAATGAAAGCCAAAACACCATATGCTTTCTTAACAACCCTGTCCACTTGGGTGGCCATTTTAAGGGATCTATGTATCTGCACACCAAGATCCCTCTGTTCCTCCACGCTGCCAAGAATCCTATCCTTAATCCTGTACTCAGCTTTCAAATTCGACCTTCCAAAATGCATCACCTCGCATTTATCCAGGTTGAACTCCATCTGCCACCTCTCAGCCCATCTCTGCATCCTGTCAATGTCCCGCTGCAGCCTACAACAGCCCTCTACACTGTCAACGACACCTCCGACCTTTGTATCGTCTGCAAACTTGCTGACCCATCCTTCAATCCCCTCGTCCAAGTCATTAATAAAAATTACAAACAGTAGAGGCCCAAGGACAGAGCCCTGTGGAACTCCACTCACCACTGACTTCCAGGCAGAATATTTTCCTTCTACTACCACTCGCTGTCTTCTGTTGGCCAGCCAATTCTGTATCCAAGCAGCTAAGTTCCCCTGTATCCCATTCCTCCTGACCTTCTGAATGAGCCTACCATGGGGAACCTTAACTGTTGGTTTCACTGGAAGGGCTGCGGGGGAGTGAAATCATCCAGTTGAATGAACACTTTAAATGAAAGAGTTTAGGCACTTCAACACAAGAATGAGCAGGAAAATCTGCTGACACAGATTGAAGATTCCACTCCAATGAGATCCAGCCTGAAAAGCAATGACCTGATGGAGCAGTGGTATTATTGCTGGACCATTAATCCATGGACCCAGCTAATGTTCTGGGAACTCAAGTGGAATTTAAATTTAATTTTAAAAATCCAGGATTAAAAGCCCAGTAATTACCAAGAAATCATTGTCGATTTTCTTCAGAGAAGGAAATCTGCCATTCCAAGGGGGAGGTGATGGCCTAGTGGTATTATCATTGGAATGTTAATCCAGAGACCTGTATAACATTCTGTGGACCTGGGTTCAAATCCCGCCACAGCAGATGGTGGAATTTGAATTCAGTAAAATATGTGAAATTAAGAATCTAATGATGACCTTGAATCCATCACCAATTGTTGGGGAAAAACCCATCTGGCTCACTAATATCCTTTAGGGAAGGAAACTGCTATCCTTACCTGGTCTGGCCTACATGTGACTCCAGACCCACAGCAATGTGGTTGACTCTTAACTGCCTTCTGAAATGGCCTAGGAAGCCAGTTTGTAACAAAGTCTGAACATGTCTCAAAAATGAATGAAAGCAGACGGGCCAGCTGAAAGGAGACCAGCAGAAACTGTCCTGTTGACCCTGCAAAGTCCTCCTCGCTAACAGCTGGGGACTAGTGCTAAAATTGGGACAGCTGCCTCACAGACTAGTCACGTAACAGCCTGACATAGTGACATTCACAGAATCGTACCTTACAGTCAATGTCCCAGGCACCACCATCACCATCCCTGGATATGTCCTATCCCACCGGCAGTGTCAGCACAGTGATATACAGGCAGGAGGGAGTTGCCATGGGAGTCCTCAACATTGACTCTGAACCCCATGACATCTCACAGCACCAAGTTAAACGTGGGCAAGGAAGCCTGCTGATTATCATGTTCCATCCCACCTTGGCTGATGAATCGATGCTCCTCCATGTTCAGCCACCCTTGGGGGAACCACTTAGGTTGGCAAGGGTACAATACGTACTCTGGGTGGGGGATTTCAATGTCTACCACCAAGAGAGGCCTGCTTTAAAGCTGCAAACACCCCCTCTCTGGCAATGTATACACAAGCCAAACCATCCCCACTTGTTTCCCTTATTTCCTTAGCATCCACAATTCTCTCCTGAGTAAACACTGAGGAAAAATATTCATTAAAATATTCACCTCCTGTGGCTCCACACATGGACGGCCATCCTGATCTTTAAGGGACCCATTCTCTTCCTAGCCACCCATTCACTCATAATGTTGCTGTAGAACTTCTTGAGATTATCTTCAACCTTATCTACCAGATACAGCTCATGCCCTCATTTTGCTCTTCTGATTTCCCTCTCAAGTGCATTCCTACACATTTTATTGTTGTCAACGGCTTCAGTTGAGCTTAAGAGTTTAAATCCAGTGTATGCCTTCTTCTTTTTCCTGACCAGAGATCCAATATCCACCACCAGCCAAGAGATCCCTAAACCTGCCAGCTTTTCTCTTCATGCTATCAGGGACATATTCTCCCTGGATTCTTGACATCACACTTTTAAAAGCCTCCCATTTGCCGGTCTTTCCTTTTCTTTCAAACACACTCACCCAATCAACCTCTGCTAGATCCTGCCTAATGGCATGAAAATTGGCCCAGTTTCGCACCTTAACCTGTGGAACCATCCAATCTTTTTCCATAGCTATGTTAAAACTAAGAGAGCTATGGTCACTGGACCCAAAGTGCTCTCCAACTGACACTTCAGTCACTTGCCCAACCTCGCTTCCTAAGAGAAAGTCTAGTGTTGCACCCTCCTGAGTAGGGCCCTCCACATACTGAGCGGCAAGCTCTGGAGCACAAGTCTTCAGTACTATTGCCAGAATGTTGTCAGGGTCTGTATCCTTTGCAGTATCCAGTGTCTCCAACCATTTCTTGATATGACCTGGAGTGAATCAAATTGGCTGACAATTGGTAGCTCTGATGGTGGGGATCACTGGAGAAGGTTGAGATGGATCATACCAATCAGCACTTCTAGTTGAAGATCACTGCAAATACTACAGCCTTATCTTTTGAAATGATTGAGCGTGGAGAGACTCTTTCTCCACTGAATTATTTGATTCACAACTGGATGTGGCAGGACTGCAGAGCTTAGATCTGATCTGTTGATTGTGGGATCGCTTAGCTCTGTCTATCCCTTGCTTCTTATGCTGTTTGGCAAGTCATCCTGTTCAGTAGCTTCACCAGAAAGAATCCTGAAGGTTTCTCATCTTCAGGAATGCCTGGTGCTGCTCCTGGTGTGCCCTCCTGCACTCTCCATTGAACTAGGGTTGATCCTCTGGCTTGATAGTAATGGTTGCGTGGGGGATACACTGGGCCAGGAGGTTACAGATTGTGCTGGAGTACAAATCTGCTGTTGTCAATAGCCCACAGTGCCTCATGGATGCCCAATTTTGAGTTCAATCAGTATGAAACCTAACCAATTTAGCACAGTGATAGTGCCCCACAACACGATGGAGGTTGTTCTCAAGGTGAAGGCAGGACATTTTCGCTAAAGGACTGTGTGGTGCTCACTCTTACCAGTACTGTCATGGGCAGATAGATCTGCAGCCAACAGATTGGTGAGATGGAGGCCATGTAGGTATTTCCCTTCTGCTGGTTCCCTCCTCTCCTGAAGGGTACTCAGTCTGGCTGCACTGAGGGAGTGCTGCATTGTCAGAGGTGCCATCTTACTGGTGAGACATTAACTGGGAGTCTTATCTGCCCTGCCAGCGAGACAGAAAAATCCAGATGCCAGATATTTGTCCCTCATCCATCATCACTAAAGCAGGTCAACTCCTCCTGAGCAAGTTACTGTTTGTGGGAGCTTGCTGTGCATAAATTTTCTGTTATGTAGCAGTCATTACATCAGTGACTAACTCTTCAAGAATACTTGCAGCTAAAACTGGGAAAGGTGTTTTATTGAACGATTGTAGATCAGGGGAAGTTTGCGGTGGAATTTCCAAAAGTAGTGGTTGGATCTTTAGTCGAAAGCTCGGTGCCAGAGCTGGCTGATTTGGTGTAAAATGTACCTGGGTGCAATGGGCTGGCTGGTGATCTATGATGTCTGATAAGACTGTTCATTGATTCTACTCTCCTCAATTATTCTCTGTTTTCATTAAATACATTAAAATGTTGGGTCTGTATTTAGCTAAATAGAAGGCATTGATTTAATTAAAGGATTTGCACTGTGGTTAAGAGAAAAATGCATTGCGATTGATCTAGGAATGTAGATTATTAACTTCTTTCTTGGCCTGTCTTTAGTTCTATTGTTCAGTCCCCCGCTGAACAGGGCTTGAATAAAACCTAGGTTTGGTGTCTTAGAGACTGAGTGAAAAAACTCCAAACATGCCCATTGGAGGGCACCAATAAGGATTGCATGAAAGGAACATGAGATAGTTTATGATTATGATAATTCTGGAAGGGCAAAATAAATTCCATACAAGGAATAACAGTGTGACCCGTGTGGTGGCTTGGCATTCCTGAACTTCTCCCTCTTCCTGCCTCCTCTGTGGAGGTGTTGATTCTTCTTGGAACAGTGGAGACAGGCATCAACAGGCTATTCAGCTGTGTAGGGCATCACTGTCAGCTCACTCCTGAGAGGTTAGACTTGCTACCGCTCAGTGTAGATGCACAGGGCCATATTTGAGCCTGAGATCTGTAATATACAAGACCATCCAGCACATTCCCTGGGGAGCTGTCTCCCATTTTTGGGCCTGAGGCTGGACTCTGTCTCCAGAAAGAATTGATAAAGTTCGGCCACTCCAATCCATTCATGGCTGCTCTCACCCACCCTACCTTCTGGAAGCTTGAGATCATCCATGTTCAAGATGGTAACCTGTAACTAGCGCAGTGCCATAGGGACAAGTACTAAGGCAACAGTAATTTACAACAGACATTGTAGACTTGGATGAGGGAAGTGGATTGGCCAGGATTATGGATATCATAGAAGGTTGTGGTAAGAGCTGGAAATTGCAGTTGAGGATTATCAGAAATTCTATGTTCTCATTGAATGGAAGAGCAGACTTGATGGGCTGAATGGCCCACTTCAGCTTTTCCTCTTATGGCCTTAACCCTGCTGCCTGTGTTTTAACTCACAGGAGGCCCCATTCCCCTCTTGTTCCCATGCTCTCTGATCTACATTGCTCCCCAGCAAACCAATATCTTAATTTTAAAATAGCTACCATTGTTTTCTAAATGCTCCATGGTCTCTCCTTTCTCTCTGTAATCACCACCTTCAATGGTGTCTACACTCTTCAAAATCTGGCCTTTAGTGTGTTTCCAATCACTTATTTCCGCTCCTATTGGGTGGTTGTGCTTACAGGCTGTGAAACTGACTCACTGTCCTTCCCTCCCTTCCTCAGCCTCACCTTCCCTCCTTTAAAATACTCCTTTAACTCTGACCAAGCTTTTGTTCACCTGACCTACTATTTCCATATTTTTTTAAAAATTCATTCACGGAATGAGGGAGGTCGCTGGCTGGGGCAGCATTTATTGCCCCTTCTCTAATTGCCCAGAGGGCAGTTCAGAGTCAACCACACTGCTGTGGGTCTGGAGTCACGTGCAGGCCACCCCAGGTAAGGATGGCAGTTTCTTTCCCTAAATGGCAGTAGTGAACCAGATGGGTTTTTCCTGACAATTGACAATGGATTCACGGTCATCATTAGATTCATAACTCCAGATATTTTATTGAATTCAAATTCCACCATCTGCTGTGGCAGGATTCACACCCGGGTCCCCAGGACAACGGACTCTAAAATCTTACCAATGACCAAAGTTGGACTAACTAGCTGATAACTTCCTGTCTTCTGCCTCTTTCTCTTTTTAAACGTGGATATTACATTAGCCATTTTCCAGTTCCCTGGAACCCTTCCTGACCCCAGAGCTGCCTGAAAGATCACCACCAATGCCTCCACAATTTCTCAGCCATTTCCTTCAGAACCCTGTGGTAGAGTCCATCTGGTCCGTGTGATTTATCCACTATTGGGCCTTTCAGCTTCTCCCAGCACATTGTCCTTGGTGATGGCCACTACGCTCACCTCTACCCCAGACGATCTTGAAGATCTGGTATGCTGCTGGTGTCGTCTGCCATGAAAGCTAATGTAAGGTATCTATTCAGTTTCTCTATTCCCCATTACTCCTTCCCCAGCTTCATGTCCCAGTGAGCCAATGTCCACTCTTATAGTCCTCTAGCATGGTAACAAACCCTCCAGTCTAACTCACCTGTGCTGATCAGACATTCCCAATCTGACCTTGTCCCATTCAACAGCATTTGGCCCATGTCCAACTAAACCGTTCCTATTCATATACCCACCTCGATGCCTTTTACTAGCCTCCACCACTTCCTTTGGCAGCTCATTTCATACACACTCCACCTCTGCATGAAAAAGTTTCCCCTAGGTCCCTTCTATAATTTTATCCTCTCACCTTAAACCGATGCCCTCTCGTTTTGGACTACTCTACCCGGGGGAAAAAGTCTTTGGCTACTCACCTTTTCCATGCCCCACATGATTTTATAAACCTCTATCAGGTCACCCCTCTGATGCCCCAGGGGAAAATAGCCCCAATCTACTCAGCCTCTCCATATAACTCAAATCCTCCATTCGTGCCGACATCCCTGTAAATCTTCTCTGCACCCTTTAAAGTTTAACAACATCCTCCCTACCCAAAAGCTAGCAGAACTGATCATAGTATTCCAAAGTAGTCTAATCTTTGTCCTGTACAGCCGCAATATGACCTCCCAACTCCTGTACTCAATGTTCTGACAAATGAAGGCATGCATGTCAAATGCCTTCTTCAGAAGAAGTGTCCAGACCTGAAACGTCGGCTTTCCTGCTCCTCTGATGCTGCCTGGCCTGCTGTGTTCATCCAGCTTCACACCATGTTATCTTCTACCTGTGTTGCATGTGCTCACCAGACAGTGAATTGTACATCAGTGATTGTTCACTGTGTTAGCAGCATGTAGCTAAAGTGGTCATGTGGACTTACTTTTAAATGGTGCATGATATTCTCCCAAGAGATAATTACGTACCTCAGATCGAATGTAACTAGCTGCTCAGTAATATGTCTAAACTGATTCATTGTTCACTAAGACTGAGCTGATCTTCTGTCGAAGGGTTTGTGTGGGTACCCTTCCCCACATAATGTGGAGATGCTGGTGCTGAACTGGGGTGGACAAGGTCAGAGATCACACAGCACCAGGTTATAGTCCAACAGGTTTATTTGAAAATACAAGCTCTCAGAGCAAAGGGGCAATGCTCCGAAAGCTGTTGGACAATAACCTGGTGTTGTGTGATTTCTGGCCTTTTGCTAAATAGAGTCAGCACCAAGGAACTGGTGACAGTGAATGCCAGGTGGGTGCTGCAGGAACCAGAAAGAATATCCAAGATGCCAGCAGCGCTGGTATTCATTATCAGGACCAGTTTCTCTACTCATTGCTCAGATACTGAGAACAGTCATCATTAGACCACAGCAGGGACGGTCAGTGAGTCATCATCATTGCCACACAATGCGGATACAATTTGGCTCCAAAACTTCATGCAACTCAGAGGTGAGTTTCCCATTGGTGAAGTGGCCTCAGCTAAGGCACGCAGAATTGTTACAGGGTAGAAAGAGGCTATTTGGCCCCTCAGGTCAATGCTGGCACTCTGAATGTGCAGCCTACCAATTGCCATTCCCCCTGCACCTGCTTCCTTTCCAGGCAATAGTCTAATTCCCTTTGGAAAGCAACAATGACCCAGCCTCTGCCACCTTCTCGGGGCCCAAATGAATCATTGTGTTTGTTCTCACACCCACTTTGCTCCTCTGGAAGTGTATTAGACAGCACCAATGGAGGCCACTTGGCTAATCGTGTGCGCTGTTCGGCTTTTCAAAGAGACTGTCATTAAGCTGTTACCTCCACCAAGCCCATCTGTTTCCTCAAGTACTTACCTAAGTCCCTATTGGAAGTGGCCTAATCAATGTGCTGTACAGCTGCAACATGACCCCCCAACTCCTTTACTCAACGTACTGACCAATAAAGGCAAGCATCACAAACACCTTCTTCACTATCCTGTCTACCTGCAACTCCACTTTCAAGGAACTATGATCCTGCACGGCCAGGTCTCTTTGCTCAGCAACACTCCCCAGGACCTTCCCATTAAGTGTATAAGTGCTGCCCTGATTTGCCTTTCCAAAATGCAGCATCTCACATCTATCTCAATTAAACTCCATCTGCCACTCCTCGGCCCATTGGCCCATCTGATCAAGATCCCGTTGTACTCTGAGGTAACCTGTCCACTACACTTCCAAATTTTGGTGTCATCTGCAAACTTACTGACCATATCTCCTTTAGGAATGTTGTGAAACTTGAAAAGGTTCAGAAAGATGTGGCCAGGGTTGGAGGGTTTGAGCTATAGGGAGAGGCTGAGTAGGCTGGGACTATTTTCTTTGGAGTGTCGGAGGCTGAGGGGTGACCTTACAGAGGGACATGGATAGGGTAGATAGATAAGACATTTTTCTCCAGGGTGGGGGAGTCCAAAACTAGAAGGCATAGGTTTAAGGAGAGAGGGGAAAGATTTAAAAGGGACTTATGGGGCAACCTTTTCATATAGCGTGTGGTGTGCGCATGGGAATGAGCTGCCAGAGGAAGTGGTGGAGGCTGGTACAATTACAATATTTGAAAGGCATCTGGATGGGTACATGAATAGGAAAGGTTTAAGAGGGATATGGGCCAAATGCTGGCAATTGGGACTATGTTAATTTTGGGTATCTGGTCAGCACGGACAAGTTTCCATGCTGCATGTCGCTATGTCTCTAAGTGATAATTGTATCTGCTCCCATCAAACATGCAGGAAGTACCAGCCACTGTCTAAAAGGAGTGCCCCTCATCTGCCCTCTGCTTCGGTCTTCAGTTATTTTCATTCCTCATATAACCTCTGCTTCTTGTGTATTCTTTTGAAGGAGCAATATCGAGTGAGGCGTGGCCTGTTTAACTTATTCCGCACTCTCCTTTTCTCCATCGTCACTAACAACTAACCTTATTTAACATTATAAATAAAGCTTGGGGAGGGAGCTTGTCGGAGCCTGTGCAGAGGAAGGAGGCCCATGTGTAAGATCTGGAGTATTGTGTGCATTCTTGTCACTCTGTTATAGGAAGGATACTATTAAGCTGCAGAGGGATCAGAAGAGGCTTACCGGGATGTTGCCGGGAATGGAGGTTATAGGGAGAGGATGGATAGGCTAGGACTTTTTCCATGGTGTGTAGGAGGTTGAGGGGTGACCTTTATAGAGGTTTATAAAATCATGAGGGGTATAGATAGAGTGAGTGGCAGGTGTCCTTTCCTGAGAGTAGGGGATTTCAAGGCGAGGAGGCATTTTTTGAAAGGAAAAGATCCAAAAGAAGACATGACACAATTTATTTTTTACACAGCATGGTTCATGTGTGGAATGAACTTCTAGGGGAAGTGTGCATACTGGTATAGTTATACTATTTAAAAAACGTTTGGATAAATACATGAATAAGAAGTGTTTGGAGGGATATGGGCCAAGTGCAGGCAGGTGGGACTAGTTTAGTTTGGGATTATGGCTGGCACGGACTGGTCGGACCGAAGGGTCTGTTGCTGTGCTGTGTGGCTCTATGACAGTGAATTCAGAGTTGAGCTGTCAGCAAAGGATCAGACGGGGTTCAATGACGAGTGCAATTCGGGGAAAAGGGAGAGAGTGCCAAGACCTTCAAAATTCCTGAGTTGGTGGGAAATGTGTGGAGAAGAAGCCATTAGCTGTCCTGTAGCTGAAGCAACAAGGTCAACTGAGGAATGTCTTTTTTACAGCAAAAGCTTTACTGGAGATAATTCACTTGCCAAGAACTCTCAAGATGTTGGGTGAAATGAGTTCCTGTAACTTTAAAAAAATAAACATATTGAACACGGAACATAAATTATGCATTGCAGACGGACAGATGCGCATTCAGAAAGATAACGAACCGAGGAACCTTGGTGAAATGACTTGACAATCCAATTAAAGACTTACATTTATACTAGGCCTTAACAAAGACCTTTGAAATGTCTCATATATGACATATTACCTCAAAGCTACTACAGTCATTAGAGAATCAGCAAGCAGTATTGAGACCTTCTATTCTATTGAGACACTGTCTGGGGTAACGCGAGCATGCTCAGAGCAGGAGGGCGAGATGAAGCAATGTGAGCATGCTCAGAGCAAGGTGGTGTGCCAACACAGGACAATACGAGCATGCTCAGTGCAGGAAGGGGCAAGGGGCAATGTGAACATGCTGTCCAACATGGTGTCAGATTGTGACAACGAAACATCACACCTACACTGGCCCTAAACCCCACCTCTTCCCCCGTTACATTGATGACTGTATCGGCGCCGCCTCGTGCTCCCAAGAGGAGCTCGAACAGTTCATCCACTTCACCAACACCTTCCACCCCAACCTCAAGTTCATCTGGGCTATCTCCAACACATCCCTCGCCTTCCTGGACCTCTCTGTCTCCATCTCAGGTAACCACCTACAAACCGATGTCCATTTCAAGACCACTGACTCCCAGAATTACCTGGGATACACCTCCTCCCACCCAACTTCCTGCAAAAATTCCATCCCCTATTCCCAATTCCTTTACCTCCGCCGCATCTGCTCCCAGGGTGAGACATTCCACTCCCGCACATCCCAGATGTCCAAGTTCTTCAACGACCGCAACATCCCCCCCGGAGTGGTTGAGAACACCCTCGACTGTGTCTCCCGCATTTCCCTCACACCCCGTCCCCGCAATAACCGCCCAAAGAGAATCCCCCTAAGTCCTCACATACCACCCCACCAACCTCCGGATACAACGCATCATCCTCCGACACTTCCACCATCTACAATACGACCCCACCACCCAAGACATTTTTCGATCCCCACCCTTGTCTGCCTTCCGGAGAGACGAGAGACCACGCTCTCCATGACTCCCTTGTCCGCTCCACACTCCCCTCCAACCCCACCACACCCGGCACTTTCCCCTGCAACCGCAGGAAGTGCTACACTTGCCCCCACACCTCCTCCCTCACCCCCATCCCAGGCCCCAAGATGACATTCCATATCAAGCAGAGGTTCACCTGTACATCTGCCAATGTGGTATGCTGCACCCGCTGTACCTGGTGTGGCTTCCTCTACATTGGGGAAATCAAGCAGAGGCTTGGGGACCGCTTTGCAGAACACCTCTGCTCGGTTCGCAGTAAACAACTGCACCTCCCAGTCGCAAACCATTTCAACTCCTCCTCCCATTCCTCAAATGACATGTCCATCCTGGGCCTCCTGCAGTGCCACAATGATGCCACCCATAGGTTGCAGGAACAGCAACTCATTCCACTTGGGAATCCTGCAACCTAATGGTATCAATGTGGATTTCACCAGCTTCAAAATCTCCCCTCCCCCCCACTGCATCCCAAAATCAGCCCAGCTTGCTCCCGCCTCCCTAACCTTTTTTTCCTCTCACCTATCTCCTCCTCCCACCTCAATCCTCACCTCCATTTCCTACCTAACCTCATCCTGCCTCCTTGACCTGTCCGTCCTCCCCAGACTGACCTATCCCCTCCCTATCTCCTCACCCATACTCTCCTCTCCACCTATCTTCTTTTCTCTCCATCTTCCGTCCGCCTCCCCCTCTCTCCCTATTTATTCCAGAACCTCTCCCCATCCCCCTTTTCTGATGAAGGATCTCAGCCCGAAACGTCAGCTTTTGTGCTCCTAAGATGCTGCTGGGCCTGCTGTGTTCATCCAGCCCCAAGAAGAAACCATCCAAAGAATCTTACTTTTCACTGTATTTTCCCAAAGACAAATAACAATAAAAATCATTCAGGGATTGGTGAAATTTGTTGACCAGAGCAGGCAGAAATGGATCTTGGTTCAAAATTTTATGAGAGGACTGAACCCTTGTGAATGCAGCACTGACACGACACTGCACTCAGTTACCAGCCAAGGTCATAGATCTAAATGGCTTGAACAATGAGCCCTGAGAGTGAAACCAACATTGCAAAGCTATCATCCGGCCGGCTAATCAGTTGTTGGGAATCTACTGGGAGGCCTCAGTGATCGTGGGTGAGGATATTCAGATTGTCACATAAAATGTAAGATGATCTACCCTTTAAAATTATTAATTAAAACACACTTTTCAAAAAAAGAAGAGTTCCAATGGAGAAACGAATACAAGCATGTGCTGAGAATGGAAGGAGTTTATTTAACATTAAGCCTTCAGGGTAGAAATGCAGTCATTTTCCAATCAATTATGCTATATTTAAATAAATAAATAATGCCGGTATTAAATCATTGAAAGGAAAATTTACCTGTCTAAATCTAAAATGAAGAGTTTGTAGCAAGATGCAAGTGTCCCTTCAAGTAGTGAGCGCACAGATAAATTAACTTCAAATTCAAATTATCAATCAATGTTTCTAGAAAGTACTGGATAAACATCTGGTTTGGGACAGGATTCAAGTAATTGAGGGCGATATAGTTTGTAAACTGCTACAATGATTATGGTCATTCCTGTGATTTTGTAGAAACAATGTAGTAACAGGAAATCAGCTCAGGATGTATGATATTGTATATCAAATACAGCAGATATTGCGGTGTTTCGCTCAATTTCAGAGGAGGGAATTGGTTTCTTGAAATAGCAGGTAACTGGGAAGTCAAGGTCATTCCTACAGACAGAGAGGTGTTCCACAAAGTGGATCACCCAGTCTGTGTTTCGTCTCTCCGTTGTACCGGGGACCACATTATGTGGAGTGGGTTAGTATGTTTGCTGATGACACAAAGGTTGGAGGTGCCGTTGATAGTATCAAGGACTATTGCAGGCTTCAGCGAGACATTGACAGAATGCAGAGCTGGGCTGAGAAATGACAGATGGAGTTCAACCTGGATAAATGCGAAGTGATGCATTTTGGAAGGTCGAACTTAAATGGTGAATATAGGATTAAAGGCAGGATTCTCGGCAGTATGGAGGAACAGGGGGATCTTGGTGTTCAAGTGCATAGCTCCCTCAAAGTTGCCACCCAGGCGGATAAGGTTGTTAAGAAAGCATATGGTGTTTTGGCTTTCATTAACAGGGAAATTGAGTTTAAGAGCCACGAGGTTATGCTGCAGGTCTACAAAACCCTGGTGAGACCACACTTGGAATATTGTGTCCAGTTCTGGTTGCCCTATTACAGGAAAGATGTGCAGGCTTTAGAGAGGGTGCAAAGGAGGTTTACCAGGATGCTGCCTGGACTGGAGGGCTTGTCTTACGAGAAGAGGTTGACTGAGCTCAGACTTTTCTCTCTGGGGATAAGGAGGAAGAGAGGTGACCTGATCGAGGTGTACAAGGTATTGAGAGGCATGGATAGAGTCGATAGCCAGAGACTTTTCCCCAGGGCAGGGTTGACTGCCACGAGGGGTCATAGTTTTAAAGTGTTAGGAGGAAGGTATAGAGGAGACGTCAGAGGGAGGTTCTTCACCCAGAGAGTTGTGAGTGCATGGAATAGTTTGCCAGTGGAGGTCGTGGAAGTGGAGTCATTAGTGACATTTAAGCGACTGCTGGACATGCACATGGACAGCAGTGAATTGAAGGGAATTTAGGTTAGGTTATTTTATGTTTGGATTAGGAATATTCGACGGCACAACATTGTGGGCCGAAGGGCCTGTACTGTGCTGTACTTCTCTATGTTCTACGTTCTATGTTCTATGAACAGCAAATGTAGTAGACGAGATCGAGTGAAGTGTGTGTAAGTGTTTTTCTTCACCTGGAAGGTGTGTCTGGGGCCTTGGTTGGCGAGGAGGATAGAAGTAAATGAGCAGGGATTACATCTTGTGTGATTTCAGGACAAGATGCCATGGGGGAGTGAGGAAACATTAGGAGTGAGGAGGGAATGGTCTTTGCGGAAAGCTGACAGCCAAACAGAGTGAAAGATGTGCTTGGTGGTGGCATCCCAGTGATGGTGGAGGAAATAGTGGATGATGATCCTTTGAATGGAGACACCAGTGGTTGGGAAGTGAGACTGGGGATCCCTGTTGTTGCTCTGGGGTAGGAAGGGAAGGGGCAAGGGCAGAGTGCAGGAGATGTGTCAGATTTGGCTCAAATCCCTCTCAAACACAACTGGTGGAGAGGGGAGATCCTCAGTTGAAGAAAAAGGTCAGGTTTGATGCAGGGCTGTGAAAGACACCATTATCAGAACAGATGTGGCAGGGAGGTGTAGAAATTGGGAGAATGGAGTGGAATCCTCATGGAACGCAGGGTGTGAGTAGATATAGTCACAGTAACTGTGGGAGTTGTTGGATTGGTCATGGATGGAGATGGGCATTATCCGCAGAAATGGAAATGGCCAAGTCAAGGAAGGGAAGAGTCAGAGATGGATGGAAAGAAGGATGGAAATTGGAAGCAAGTTGAATTTTTCCAAGTCCCAGTAAGAGCAGCCTCAAAGGCATCATTGATGTATGGTTTGTGGATGGGGGCCCGAGGATAAGGAATGTTCCACATTCCCCATAAAGGGACAGGCAGAACTGGGACCCTGGTGGGGAGACTCAGCCACACCTTTGTCTTGCAGAAAACGGTATGCGAAAACGGACAATTTGTTCACACTGAGAACAAGCTTAGCCAGGGGGAGGAGGGGTGGAGGTTGGAGAATGTGCAGACATCGGAGAGCATTCCAGCCATCCTGTTGGGGGAGGAGGCAGGGAGTGGATGTGCACAGGGATTGCACATCCAAGGGAAAGGGCCAGAAAACTGGAAATTATGGATCCAACTTAAAACATCAGAAGAGACATAAATATAAGTGACGAGAGCCTGAACAAGGGGGGAGAGAATAGAGTCATGGCTGGAAGGAAAAAACTCAGTGAGTCAGGAGCAGGTTGAAATTATGGGTCTGCCAGGGCAGTCCTGCTTGTGGATTTTTGGGAGGAGGTAGAGGGATCTATATGGGGTTGGGGGCCAATGAGACTGGAAGCTGTGGAGAGATTCCCAGTGGTGAGGATGTCAGTGACAGTCCTACAAACTCCAACTTGGTATTTGACAGTGGGGTCACGGTCTGGGCACACATTGGGACGAGGTTTCTGCCAGTCAGCAGTTCTTGATGACGAGATGAAGTGCAGGTTAAAATTAACAGAAACCTGGGGCCCAGGCGGAAAATGAGATTGGAAATGGATGGAAAGGGGTCTGGGTGATGAGGACAGGACTCCCACCCAAAGAAGTGGGTGAAAATGACAGAAGAAATATCCAGCATCACAGCCCGCCTGAAATGAATGAATCCTGTCTGGTTGCATAGTCCCAGGTCTAATACAACCAGTCAGCTGCAGAACATTCAGTTCTAAGAAACCATCTTCTTCGATGAATGCCTC
>NC_081369.1:4253688-4296188 GCF_030684315.1 Stegostoma tigrinum
ACTCTCCAAGGTTCACCAACCTGTACAAATGGCTGGGCCACCCAATTTCGCGTCATTCACTTCCTCCCTTTCTCTCTATCCAGGAGGGAACAGCACAGAATACTGCAGAAGGAGCCAAGAGAGCTGGCAATTCCACATCCTGGCAATCCAAGGTGAAGCAGGAGTGAGCCATGTCTCTGTGAAACACAGCACACAGCAGCCCATCAATTCCCCTTTGGAAGCGGGGGGTCTAGCTTGAAGCGATCATTCAGAGATCTGGGTAATCCTGCCCATTGAATTGGGTGGGACTTGGCATGGACAGATTGGTATTTGCGCACCCTACAATAAAGATGTGGCCCAACCTTTGTGGGTGCCTGGTTCTTCGAAGCAGTGCCCAAAGCAGAACTCCAGGATCACCAGATCCTTCCAACAAAAGCCCACAGACTTCTGTGCCATAACAACCGTGTCCAACATTTGAGCCACAGGTCTCTGCAAACTCGAGAGTGAGCATCTTTGAAGACCTTCTTCATTGGTGAAATTAGGCAAATGGAGGACACTTGTCTCTGTGTTTCTGCAGCGTGTCTTTCCCAGAGCAGGTCATTAACCTGAAACCACAAGGCAAATGGAATTTTGTCCTTCATTGCCAGAGGGATGGAGTTTAAAAACAGGGAGGTTATGTTGCAGGTTACAGTACAGGGTGCTGGTGGGGCCACACTTGGAGTACTGTGCACAGTTTTGGTCTCCTCACTTCAGAAATGATGTCCTGGCACTGGACGGGGGTGCACAGGAAGTTTACTAGGTTGATTCCAGAATTCAGAGAGTTAGTTTATGAGCCAAGATTGAGTAGACTGGGGCTATATTCATTGGAATTTAGACAAATGAGGAAGATCTTACAAAAATATATAAAATTATGAAGGGAATAGATAAGATAGAAGCAGGGAGGTTGTTTCCACTGGCAGGTGAAACTAGAACTAAGGGGCATAGCCTCAGAATTGGGGGTGGGAGTAGATTTAGGACTGAGATCAGAAGGAACTCCTTCACCCAAAGGGTTGTGAGTCTGTGGAATTCCCTGCCCAGTGAAGCAGTTGAGGCTACCTCGTTGAATGTTTAAAGGCAAAGATAGATTTCTGAACTGTAAAGGAATTAAGGGTTCCAATGAGAGGGTGGCTAATTGAAGCTGAATTCACGATAAGATCAGCCATGATTATTGAATGGTGGGGCAGTCTCGAGGGACCAGATGGCCCTCACCCGCTCCTGGTTCTTGCATTTCTTATGTAACCAGACGCTATGGCATGCAGGACAGCACTCAGAATCGAGTGTTGGACTGGACAGGAGCCTGTCTGCTCTTACCATCTGCCGTGGGGTTGCTGTGGAAATATTTGCAGGGCCGTCACCAACCTGTTTCAGTGCATCATGGGCACACTTCCTTTAGCCATCGGGTCCCAGAGTGGGACTCAAATACAGAGCCTCAGAGACAGGGATGTGAGACACCCCACCATAACACCTCGCCCCAACAAACACCAAGAGGTCGTCCCACAAAATTGTCTACAAATGAATGAATCAACCTAAGGCTGTCATCTTGTATGGGTTGCCTTGAGTAACGGTATCAGTTTCCGAGGCCAGGAGGCTGCAGAACTAACACCAAAGGTCCCTGTGATGGATTGAAAGGCAGAAAGCATGAAGAGAATAACTGCGATATAATTTGGCATCTAGCAGCACTTAATCTTTCTTTACCTGGTCCCCAGGGGGACCAACGAGTGAAATATTGACTGTGGAAAGTGATGAGCTGGGAGTAATTGTTGGAAAAGAGGCAATGCAGTTCCTGACCTTGCTTCAGTTCCCTCCTATCGACAACCTGTCTCCCCTGGTCCTCATAAACAGTCAATTTTTATTTCCTAAACACTTCAGTTATGCAGACTTCTGTACAAAGCCAATCATATATTAATGTCAGCACCTTCGTTCCCAGTCCCTGATCTCTGCAGCTTAGGTTTTCGAACCTTCAGCAGTCCCCGCCATTAACCCCCACAGCTGCCCGCAAACACACACGCACTCACATTCGTAGGCACACACACACAAACTCACACACTCTCACGCTCAGATACACTCTCACACAGTCACACTCACTTTCACACACAAACTCACATACACTTTCACACATACACACACGGTTACATTCAAACGCTCACACAGCCACACACTCACACACTCTGACACATGCACTTACACACATACACACACACAGGTGCACACACTCACTCATGCTCATACACACACTCATTCACTTATTCACAAAACTCACTCACACACACATGCATGCACAAACACCTGTACATTCACACAAGCACTCTCACACTCACACAAGCACACTCACTCACACACACACACTTACACAATCTCTTGCGCACACTGACACTCATGCAAACTCTCTCTCACACACACACACATGCACATCACACAAAAACACACTCACTTGTGTTCACATGAATACACTCACTTACGCAGACACATACTCCCTCAAACACACTCACACAAACACTAATTCTCATTTATGTGATGTCCTGCTGGAGTGGAGTGAGTGACACTATGGACTGTGATGTGTGAGATCAATGGGGAGGGGACAGGCGAAGGAGGCATTGCCTGATGCTTCAGCCATTGGTGGACATCAGATTTATGAATGGCACAATAGAATCAGTAAGAAATCCTTGTGCCATGGTGAGTTGGAGTGAATGTGAATGAATGAATGGCTGTGTACCTAAATGTATGAACACTTGAGGACAGCTAGAATACACAAGCACCAATGATGGGCACTAGTTCCCAAACCCACAATGTGATCTTGGCCAACCCCTACCAATTGCTGTCTAGCTCCCAGTTTGAAGGGAAATTTCCATGACTCTGAATGGAGGTTTCAGTTTGGATAAGACTCTCCCATGCACAGCTCTCAGGCGTATTATAAACATCCTTTATTCTTGCTGATGTACACAACATGACACAGTGCCAGCGGACGTGAAGAGTCAACATGGCAAAACATACGTCAACCAACATCCCTAAATCCCTGTTTGTAAAACAGACGTGGCTATGCCTGAAATGTATACTAAAACTCCTCCTGCTTATTTCCCACGTCCTTTAATAGCTGCCCTGTCCATTTCCCTGCCCTATTATACTCCCCTGGTTTAAGCAATGTCTTAACTCACTTCCGATAAACTCAGTGGATGCTCTTCCGGTAATAATTTATTCCAAAGAATTCCACACTCCAAACCTATCCTCTCCTTTCTTTCATGTGATCCACTTGGGCTTAATTGCTCATGTCGCTATGTTACCGATTAGTGGATCCAAAGTTTGTTCAGCCAATCCTTGATGTTCCTTTATCAGTTCGTCCATATGCTTCGACCCAGCTTCATCATCACACTCCCCCATTTCGAGACACAACTCAGTATATCTGTAGTGCATTTCACCCATTGCTTTTGTACTTGTCCTACACTGGATGGCATTTTACTTGCATAACTTGTGCAAATGTTAGATTAGATTAGATTCCCTACAGTGTGGAAACAGGTCCTTCGGCCCAACAAGTCCACACTGCCCCTTGGAGCATCCCACCCAGACCCAACCCCATCCCCCAATAACCCACACACCCCTGAACACTACGGGCAATTTAGCATCACCAATCCACCTAACCTGCACATCTTTGGACTGTGGGAGGAAACCGGAGTACCCGGAGGAAACCCACGCAGACACGGGGGAGAATGTGCAAACTCCACACAGGCAGTTACCTGAGGCTGGACTCGAACCTGGGTCCCTGGCGCTGTGAGGCTGCAGTGCTAACCACTGAGCCACCGTGCCCTGTAATTTCATTTTACTAGACAAAAATTGTTAAATGCCAGTTACTCAATCTGGAATCAAGCCTCTTGGTGGAACTTTGTCACCCGTTTACTCTTTTTTTTGCAGAATCATTACAGTGTGGAGGCAGGCCATTCAGCCCATTAAGTCCACACTGACCCTCCGAAGACCAACCCCCTCCCCCAACCCTATAATCCTGCATTTCCAATGGCTAACCCGCCTACCCTGCACATCTTTGGATTGTGGGAGGGAACCCACGCAGACACGGGGATAATGTGCAAACTCTGCACAGACAATCGCCCAAGGGTAGGATTGAACCCTGACACTGTGAGGCAGCAGTGCTAACCACTGAGCTACCATGTTAGCCTGCTTGCCAACTTCTTTTAAAGAAAAAGAATATCAGATGAGCTAAAAAAAAAGGTGAAAATGAATAAAACAATGATCAAATCCATTGGTAATTCTATGTTTAAATTGTGCTGTCACCTTTTCAGATTCCTCTGTTTCACATCAGGACCCTTCACTGACAATGTGAAAACTATGACCATCATTATCCAGCATGCATCGCTTCGACATTTTACAACAGACAAGGGGCTTCAGGGTAGTAGAGACTCAAAAGAATCTGCAAATGTCATCCTTAGAGCAGGGGAATGGAGATTTTGGGAGGTGTTCAAACTATTGCAGGATGGTGAGGGGTGCAAGGTTTATAGAGTGAGAAAGGATAAGCTGCATGTATTCTCCATTATCAGAGAACACATGTTAATGGAGAATGCCATCCCTGTGTCCACACCTTAAGCAAACTTCAATAACAAGGTGTGGAGCTGGATGAGCACAGCAGGCCAGGCAGCATCAGAGGAGCAGGAAAGCTGATGTTCCTTCAGAAATGGGAGAGGGGAAGGGGGCTTTGAAATAAATAGAGAGGGGGAGGCAGTGATAGAAGGTGGATAGTGGAGCAGATAGGTGGAGAGAGGACGGACAGGTCAAGGACCAGGGATGGAGCTAGAAAAGGTGAGTGTAGGTAGGAATTGGGGGTTGGTCAGTGTCTGCTCTCCTCCCACCTCACTGACCAACCCTCACTTCCTACCTACACTAACCTTTACTAGCTCCATCCCCGCCTCCTTTTCCAGTCCACCTTCTCTCCACCTATCAGCTCCACTATCCACCTTCTGTCACTGCCTCCCCCCTCTCTATTTATTTCAAAGCCCCCTTCCCCTCTCCCATTTCTGAAGGAACATCAGCTTTCCTGCTCCTCTGATGCTGCCTGGCCTGCTGTGCCCATCCAGCTCTAAGTCTGTTTAAGGTGTAGACACCAGGATGGCATTCTCCATTAACAAAAGCATGGCCAAAAGGACACTCTATATACAGCACAAATGAGTCATGTGGTATTTTGGTTTTAGTGCCAGGTTGATACCGGGTATACAGGCCTTAAGAAAACAGAAAATGCTGGTGAAACTCAGCAGGCCTGGCAGCAACTGTGGGAAGAGAGCAGAGTTAATATTTCAAGTCTGGTGACTCTTCACCAGAACACTGGTAGACTGACTGGACTCAAAGCATTAACTCTGATTTCTTCCCACACAGATGTTGCCAGACCTGCTGAGTTTCTCCAACAATTTCTGTTTTTGTTTAAGATCTCTGCAGTTCTTTGCTTTTTTCTATGTAGGTCATACATTGGAATGACTGGGTGGTCTGATTCACACTGCATGTCACCTTGACTGCCCACCGCTGATAGTGCGCCAACTGTGGTCAATGATCCCTTGCTTCCAAATCTCAGAACACAGTGCTCAACATTAGATGCAATTCTGCTTGTGGGCAACATTTACAAAATAGTCCCAACCGTGCTAAGAATGACACTGGAAACCAATTCAATGTTACTATTCAGGCTTGGAGGGTGCTTTATGCATGCATGCTAAAAGCTAGATATGTTTACACCCAGGGTCCCGACCCAAAATGTCAGCCTTCCTGCTCCTGTGATGCTGCCTGGCCTGCTGTGTTCACCCAGCTCTGCACTTTGTTATCTCTGACTCCAGCATCAGCAGTTCTTGCTATCTCAGCATTGACTTAGTGCCTTTTTTTATTAAAAGACAAGATTGAAGTGTAGAATAGTGTGGCCACTGTCCGGGTGCCATCTTAAAACAGGAAAAATAAACGAAAACGTAGGATGTAAAGGCAGCAAGTTGCAGAAATAACGAAGCAGGCAGGAACAAATAAATATACAGGTAAGGTCCCGACAACTCAATCAGGGCCTGTGTGGATATCCAAAGCCTCAGTAAATTAGCAGTGAACTCTTCCCCTTGAGAGAAAGCCTGCTGGAGACAGCAGCCAGAGAGGTTTGGCAGCGTGAGTTTTAATTGCTTTTTAACTGAGCTGCCTTGTGACTAAGAGGCATGTGAGGCCATGAGAAAATCTTTTGAGTTTTGTTTTCCTGTCTGGGCCTTTGTCAGCCATTCCCTGACTAAAGCTGTACACACTAAACCATTCACTGTGTGTTGGGAGGGGACCAGGCCCAGGACAGGGGTGTTTTGAATAGGCCCCTCACACCGAGCTCCCGCAGGCTGTGAGCTAGTTAATAAGCTCCTCATGACACTGTTAGAAGCGGACCAAGGCAGACTACAGCCTGCTAGACCGCACGTTACTCACTGTCCTGTTACTGACTGGGGGATTCAATCACGCTGTAAAATCTCCCAAAAGAACTGTTTAAAGACTGATGTTTCTTTAAACACACCCTGGGGTAATTTTGTCCAGTTCATTATTTCAAAGGCCTTAATTCAATACATTCATTAACGATATGTAAATGAAAAATAACAGAGGAACCTTTAGGTTTCTAGGAAATACAAATATTCAACAGTTTTGAAGCAAGATGTAATAATGTGAGATTATTTATAGATGTTCTTGTCCAACTGATAGATATACATTAGAATTTGTAATTCAGAGAGACTTCCTCAGCAAGTGGCTCAATGGTTAGCGCTGCTGCCTCACAGCACCAGGGACCTGGGTTTGATTCCACCCTCATGTGACTGTCTGTGTGAAGCTTGCACATTTTCCCCGTGTCTGCCTGCATTTCCTCCCACAGTCCAGGTTAGGGCAGATTGGCCGTGCTAAATTGCCCCACAGTGTCCAGGCATGTGCAGGCTGGGTGCGTTAGCCATGGCAAATGCAGGGTTGCAGGGTCAGGGGATTTGGGTCTGCGTGGGATGCTTGTCAGAGGGTCAGTGTGGACTTGATGGGCCAAATGACCCACTTCCACACTTGCAAGGATTTTTAAAATTTAATCAATCGTTGGGGTGTGGGCATCGCTGCCCTGGTCCAGCATTTATTGCCTGTACCAGCTGTCCTTGAGAAGGTGGTAGTGAGCTGCCTTCTTGAACTGCTGCAGTTCACCTGCTGTGGGTTGACCCACAATGCCACTGGGGAGGGAATTCCACGATTTTGACCCAGCGACAGCGAAGGAACGGCGATATTTTTCCAAGTCAGGATGGTTTGAGGCTTGGAAGGGAATTTGAAGGGGGTGGTGTTCCTACGGATCTGCTGCCCTTGTCCTTCTAGATGGAAGTGATCTTGGGTTAAGAAGTGCTATCTAAGGATCTGTACTGAATTTCTGCAGTACATCTTGATAATGCACCAATTGGGCAGACAATTTGATTCGGCTTCACTTTAGGGAGAAAGAATGAAGTGCTTCGCCAATGCATTGTCATTTCAACGATTTGGTATTTGTGACAGGAGTAATAAACCAGGGGCACTACTGGGAAGCTGAGTTCAAGGTTGGCCGTAGATCGTCTCTGTGCTATTCTGTACAATATACAATAGGACGGGTCTCTTTTCTGATATTGACTGTTGTGTTTATGCTGGTGATGGGTAGACAGTAAGGCGCAGCAACTCAATGATATGATGGAAACTGCAACTGTATTGTAAAGCAGCACAGGACCTGCCACAACCTTCAGAAAGCACGCTGTAATGTGCAGCGAAAACAGTAATAGAGCTGGACACAGGGGAGTGATTTACGGTGGGCGAATAAAAACAGAATCGATTAGGTAATTATTCACAATATTACTTCTTGGGCACACCATCCTCAAAACCAGTTCTCTCTGGCCTGGCTGCCACTTGCAGTAACTTCACTTCTCCAAGTACAGCCCTTAACTGCTGTGTCTTTATTAGATTCCCTACAGTGTGGAAACAGGCCCTTTGGCCCTTGAAACATCCTACCCAGACCCATCCCCCTATAACCCACACACCCCTGAACACTATGGGCAATTTAGCATGGCCGATCCACCTAGCCTGCACATCTTTGGATTGCAGGAGGAAACCGGAGCACCCGGAGGAAACCCACGCAGACACAGGGAGAATGCGCAAACTCCACACAGTCACCCGAAGCTGGAATCGCACCTGGGTCCCTGGCGCTGTGAGACTGCAGTGCTGACCACTGAGCCACCGTGCTGCCCAACGCTTGAAGGCTTAGCCCCCACCCCCACTCCCATCCCTGACTGGATGAAAAGGTTATGGCTCAGAAATGTGAAAGCCTAGTGGCATTATCATCATTTTACTGATCCAGAGACCCAGGTAATGCTCTGAGGGTCTGGGTTCAAATCCTGCCACAGGAGTTGGATGAGTTTGAGATCAACAGAAAAAATTACCCTGTATTTAAGAATCATTAACAATGACCATGAAACCATTGCCAGGGATGGAATGCACCTGATTCTTTAGGTTAACTTACCTGGTCAGATCTACATGGCAATGTGCTTGACTTTCAACTGCCCTCTGGGCAATTAGGAATGAGCACTTTACAGTGCCTAGGATTCAATCTTCACAGTAAAAACACTGCTCTGATTGCATGGCTCTTTCTCCAGTGCTTTGATGGGCATGGGTTCGCTCCGAGCAATGCTCACCTCTTTTCTAAACAAAAACCAAAAGAACTGTGAATGCTGGAAACCAGAAACGAAACCAGAAATTGCTGGAAAAACCCAGCAGGTCTGGCATCTTCTCTCTGCCAGAGATGCCGCCAGACCTGCTGAAATTTTCTGGCAATTTCTGGTTTGGTTTCTGACCTGTTTTCTACAATTCATGCATTTCATTAACACCTATTTTGTGACCATATCGCTCCTTTACTACCATTAGCACTCTCTTTGTTCTTTTGCTCTGGGCACTCCTCACCATCTGTTCCACTCACTCCTCCTTCCCCTCTATCAACAGCACAAACAACATCATTTTTCAACACCCTTCAGTTCCAAAGAAGAGATTCAAAATGTTAACTCTGTTCCAGTCTCCACAGATTCTGCATCATTTCTCTCGCACTTTCTGATTTTACTTCAGAATTCACAATATTTTGTGTTCATTCAGGTCCTGTACCCTGGATTCATAACTTGTTCTGTCTTGGAAATGGCGGCAGAGAAGCAGCGCGGTGTGCGGGCTCCTTAGTCCGGGAGCGGAAGGCTCATCTACTGTGTCCGCTTTTAACTTCCTCTGCTTTTCTTTTAATGTTTGCATTCATTATCTTGCCTTCCCTTCACAGCTTCAGCAGGAGGTGTCATCTCCCGGCTCAAATTGATCTGAAACGAACTTTCATTTTCACTTCTTCTTGTAGACGACTTATTAGTACAGGTGCATTGGCGACTTCTAAAACTTTTTACTGTCTCTCTGCATAAAACTACACTTGACAATAAATTGCTATTCTATTCTATTCTCGGTAAAGCTGTCAAATTGAACGGACCATCTCAGAAATGCACTGAACCAGTGCATGGGCATTTTCATTTATTCAATGTGAGATTTCGAGGTTACAACTTATTCAGCAGCTTCAGCCGATGTGAATGGCAGTGACTGTATTGAACCTTGGTCAGGCCATATTTGGAATCTGCTGCTATTCGAGGCGGTGACCTTAGAGGTGGGAAAGGCATTGAATGAAGTAGAGTAACAACATTCCCAAATACCTCTGTCTTCCTGCCTCCACTGGATTTAAACTCAGGGCAGAAATGCCCATGGTTGAACTCTTGGTGCCAGTCACTACTTCATGCTGTAGGCCATCAGGATTGACTTAGCTGCGGCATGTAGCATTCATGACATTAGGAACTCTGCTACCCGATGGTCATCTTGAGGGCAGGCACATCCTGTGTTTAACCAAAAGGTAAAGGGTATCCTCTGGCACTTAACCCCAGACCATGTTTCTAAAACCACTGCCCATCTCCCCCAAACCCTACCCCAAAAAACACCCTGACACACACACACACATACTGTCACATAGACACACACAAATACAGAGGCGTACACAGGCACACACACACACACACACACACACACACACATACTGTCACATAGACACACACAAATACAGAGGCGTACACAGACACACACACACACACACACACACACATACTGTCACATAGACACACACAAATACAGAGGCGTACACAGACACACACACACACACACACATACTGTCACATAGACACACACAAATACAGAGGCGTACACAGACACACACACACACACACACACACACACATACTGTCACATAGACACACACAAATACAGAGGCGTACACAGGCACACACACACACACACACTGTCACATAGACACACACAAATACAGAGGCGTACACAGACACACACACACACACACACATACTGTCACATAGACACACACAAATACAGAGGCGTACACAGACACACACACACACACACACACATACTGTCACATAGACACACACAAATACAGAGGCGTACAGACACACACACACACACACATACTGTCACATAGACACACACAAATACAGAGGCGTACACAGACACACACACACACACACACATACTGTCACATAGACACACACAAATACAGAGGCGTACACAGACACACACACACACACACACACACATATATACATACACAGACACACGACACATACACAAGCACGCACATACAGTCACACAAGCACATATATACAGATACACAAGCACACATATACAGTCACAAAGACACATGCAATACAGAGGCATACAAACATACACACGCAAATACACATTCACATGAGCACACACATACAGTCACACAGACACGCACATAAACACAGACATGCACACAGATAGACACATATACACACACAAACGCGCACGCAAACTCAAATGAACACGCATATACAGTCACACAGACATAACACAAACACAGGGGCACGCGCGCACACAACACACACAGGCAAATATACACACACAGACACATGATACACACACAAGCATGCACATACAGTCACACAAGCAGACACATACAGTCAGACAGACACATACATAAATATAAAGTGGCCAAGAGCACTGGGAAATCTGAAGATTGGGAAGGCTACAAAAATAGACAGAGGATAACAAAGAGAGCAATAAGGAAGGAGAAGATCAAATATGAAGGTAGGCTGGCTAGTAATATTAGAAATGATAGTAAAAGTTTCTTTCAATACATAAGGAACAAACGAGAGGCAAAAGTAGATATTGGGCCGCTCCAAATTGATGCTAGAAGGCTAGTGATGGGAGATAAGGGAATAGCTGAAGAACTTAATAAGTACTTTGCGTCAGTCTTCAAACTGGAAGACATGAGTAGTATGCCAACAATTAGGGAGAGCCAGAGGGCAGAGTTGAGTATGGTAGGCATTACAAAAGAGAAAGTGCTAGAAAAGCTAAAGGGTCTAAAAATTAATAAATCTCCTGGCCCTGATGGGCTACATCCTAGAGTTCTGAGGGAGGTGGCTGAGGAAATAGCGGAGGCTTTGGTTGTGATCTTTCAAAAGTCACTGGAGTCAGGGAAAGTCCCAGATGATTGGAAAATTGCTGTGTAACCCCCCTGTTTAAGAAAGGATCAAGACAAAAGATGGAAAATTATAGGCCGATTAGCCTAACCTCGGTAGTTGGTAAAATTCTAGAATCCATTGTCAAGGATGAGATTTCTAAATTCCTGGAAGTGCAGGGTCAGATTAGAACAAGTCAGCATGGTTTTAGTAAGGGGAGGTCGTGCCTGACAAACCTGTTAGAATTCTTTGAAGAGGTAACAAGTATGTTAGACCAGGGAAACTCAGTAGATGTTATCTATCTAGACTTCCAAAAGGCCTTTGATACGGTGCCTCACGGGAGGCTGCTGAGCAAGGTGAGGGCCCATGGTGTTCGAGGTGAGCTACTGGCTTGGATTGAGGATTGGCTGTCTGACAGAAGGCAGAGAGTTGGGATAAAAGGCTCTTTTCCGGAATGGCAACCGGTGACGAGTGGTGTCCTGCAGGGTTCAGTGTTGGGGCCGCAGCTGTTCACTTTAGTTATTAATGACCTGGATGAAGGGACTGGGAGCATTCTGACAAAGTTTGCCAATGATACGACGATAGGTGGACAGGCAGGTCGTACTGAGGAGCTGGGGAGGCTGCAGAAAGATTTCGACAGTTTAGGAGAGTGGTCCAGGAAATGGCTGATGAAATTCATCATGGGCAAATGCGAGGTTTTGCACTTTGGAAAAAAGAATACAGGCATGGACTATTTTCTAAACGGTGAGAAAATTCGTAAAGCAGAAGTACAAAGGGATCTGGGAATGTTGGTCCAGGATTCTCTAAAGGTTAACTTGCAGGTAGAGTCTGTGATTAAGAAAGCGAACGTAATGTTGTCACTTATCTCAAGGGAGTTGGAATATAAAAGCAGTGATGTGCTTCTGAGACTTTATAAAGCTCTATTTAGGCCCTATTTAGAATACTGTGTCCAATTTTGGGCCCCACACCTCAGGAAGGACATACTGGCGATGGAGTGTGTCCAGCGGAGATTCACACGGATGATTCCTGGAATGGTAGGTTTAATGTACGATGAATGGCTAAGGATCCTGGGATTGTACTCATTAGAGTTTAGAAGGTTGAGGGGAGATCTAACAGAAACTTACAAAAGGGTGGACGCTGGGAAGTTGTTTCCGTCAGGCGGGGAGACTAGGACCCGTGGGCACAGCCTTAGAATTACAGGGGGTAAATTTAGAACGGAAATGAGACGAGATTTCTTCAGCCAGAGAGTGGTGGGCTTGTGGAATTCATTGCCACGGAGTGCAGTGGAGGCCGGGACGTTGGATGCCTTCAAGGCAGAGATCGACAAATTCTTGATCTCACAAGGAATCAAGGGCTACGGGGAGAGTGCAGGGGAGTGGAGTTGAAATGCCCACTGCCCATGATTTAAATGGTGGAGTGGACTTGATGGGCCGAATGGCCTTACTTCCACTCCTATGTCTTATGGTCTAAATACAAAGGCACACACACACACTGACACACACACACTCATTGACACACACATACATATACAGGCATACATACACACACACACACACACACACACACACACACACAGACACACATCATTTCTTTTTTCCCTGGGTCTTCCACAACTACTCTGTGGCACTGCTGTGCAGTGGATCAGCCCCCTGAAGGTCAACAAATGCAAAGCTGGAAAAGCACAACATCTGAGGAGCAGGCAGGAAGGTTAATGTTTCGGGCCAAAACCCTTTACCTGGTCTGACAAAAGAGTTTCAGCCCGAAACACTGACTTCCCTGCTCCTTGGGTGCTGTCTAACCTGCTGTGCTTTTCCAGCTCTAGCTTCCGGTATCTGCATCTTTACTGTCTCCAAGCCCCTTGAAGGTGCTGGTTCCAAGGTGCAGCATGCGGAGCATTCCCGGGGGTGGGGGCAGCATGGCTCCATCCTGCGGTCAGGCGAAACTGTCAACACCGTGACAAGATTCTGCCCCATATCCATAGATCTGCACCGAAATCCGACCAGCATCTTATAAAAACGGTACAGTGAGGCACTGAAGAGGTGCAGAGAAAACTTAATCACAGGTTCAATACCAGGGATGCAGGCATATTCAGGCTCAGAGAGAATGAATAGACTGGCTTTCTTTTCTCATGAAAATAAGAGGCCGTAGTTTAAACTAATGAAAGTCTTTACCGTTGTGATAGGTTCTGACAGCACAGGCTTGTCCCCATTACCTTGAGATGGGCTTCTCGACATTCTACATCGACCTCTGCTGTCTGTGTGCTGTAATATATCTTTACAAATGTGCCGACATCAGTTCCACTGTTGTGACCCAGTGTTAAGGAAGGACTTCATTCTTCGTTCCTGGGATCCTGTTGATCTTTGACTTACCTGTTGTTATGGGATCTCGGCCAATTAAGACACAACGTTTTCCTATAAGAGTAAGTAAACAGTAACGTGGGGAGGATTGTGGGGATAATTCCCCTCTGTAAATAAACCAATTCAGGCCAAGTATTGGAAGCAGTATGAGATCTTACGAAGCCAACAGATCTTCTGGTTGTGGAAGAGACTTCAAAATATTGTGTTGCGTTAGGAGGAGGGTTTAAACTAGTTCACACTGTCAATTTATCTGTTTAACTTGTGGAGTTTTCCTGTTCTATTCGGACTCAGAACAGAATGGAACAACGAATGGCATTTCGCTTCGAGAGAATGAAGAGGTGGAATTATTGACCGTCAGGAATTTTGTGCAAAAGTTAGACAGTTTGGGTTTATTCTGCCTGGAGGAAGGGCTGAATCCATTGAGGTTTTGGTGATTTTGAACAGAACTGACAGGGTTTGTCTAGGCAAACTGCTCCCCAAGTGAAAATGTTTAAAGTGGATGTTAACTCACTCAACCAAAGGGAAATAAAGTTGTGAACTTTGCAGCTTTTCTGGTCTTCAAGTTAAATCAGTAAAACTCTACGCAGAATAATAGAGCACAAAGGTCCTCATGACCCTACATTCCAGCCTTTTTCAGGTACAAACCCAACCAGGAAATCCGTTTCCATGACTCCTTCAGGTAGAGCATTCCAGACCTTAACCCTCTGTCATGTAGAAATGTCTCATCACTGCCCCTTCAAGAGATTTATTTTAAGTATTTTAAGTCTAAGGCCTCTGCTTACTGACCCAATAGCAGACAAAATAGTTTCACCACATTTTATCGTGGTTTTGAGTTCCTTTCTCCACGCCAAAGAGAAGCATTCACACTTCATCAATCTCAAATCTCCCTTATTTCTCGTATCATTTACATTTGAATTGAATTGGCTTTATTGCTTCGTACTCACATGAGTAGATCAAGAAATTTGCTAGTCGCCACTTATTGCACCACTTGAGATACGAAGGTAGCTACGTTCAGTTTCTTGAGTCAGAGATAGCAAGAACTGCAGATGCTGGAGTCAGGGATAGCACATTGTGGAGCGGGAGGAACACAACAGGCCAGGCAGCATCAGAGGAGCAGTGACTGTGCCTATATCTATTTATCGTACTCTGTCTATTTCCCAGCTCCCTTCCCCCTCCCCATTTTCTGGAGAAGGGTCCTGACCCAAAACGTCAGCTTTCCTGCTCCTCTGATGTTGCCTGGTCTGCTGTGTTCCTCCAGATCCACGCTGTGCTATCAGTTTCTTGAGTTCAAGTTCTTGGGAAAAAAAGAAATTTAAGAGATCAATAAATAAAAAGTCCGTGCAACAAACCTTCAGCGATAATATAGTAAAGAAAAACAAAATTAAAATAAAAAGGAATTTGAGACAAAGTCAACTTCACAACTCTGGGTTTGAGGACTTGACCCCCTCATTGGAATCCTGGGCCGGGCCCACCAGGATCATAGAATCCCTACAGTGTGGAAACAGACCATTCAGCCCCACAAGTCCATACTGTCCCTCTGAAGACCATCCCACCCAGACGCATTCCCCTACCCCTGTAATTCCCATGCCAAACCCACCTAACCTAAACATCCCTGGGCACTATGGGCAATTTAGCATGGCCAGTCCACCTAACCTGCACATCTTTGGACTGTG
Organism: Stegostoma tigrinum; assembly: GCF_030684315.1. Taxonomy (NCBI): domain Eukaryota; kingdom Metazoa; phylum Chordata; class Chondrichthyes; order Orectolobiformes; family Stegostomatidae; genus Stegostoma; species Stegostoma tigrinum. The sequence continues at coordinate 4,269,280 of NC_081369.1, forward strand.
GGAGGAAACCAGAGCCCTTGGAGGAAACCCACGCAGACACGGGGAGAATGTGCAAACTCCGCACAGACAGTCGCCCGTGGCTGGAATTGAACCCTCGTTCCTGGTGCTGTGAGGTAGCAGTGCTAACCACAGAGCCACCATGCCACGCCGAAGAAAATGCTGAAGTAAGCACCACACAAGGGTCGCAGACTGACCGACAGAAGTCCCGAGGAAACCTGGGCCCCTGGAATCCCGGGTGTGGACCCACCTCGTCTACAGCTGCCACTGGAGCAGCTACGAGGGACAGCTGGATCCAGACTACATTCTTCGCTGCAACTGCATCTTGGAGCTTCCTTCCTCAGCCGAAGGCTCTTAAAGAAGTTATGATGAATTTGAGGTTACAGGAGAAAGAACCTGAGAAAAGGAAAGAAGGATGCAGCAGGCCTGGTGATAAGAGCAGATGGGGCCCAGGTGCCTGAATACTACCTACCCCTGCCACCGTTGTCACCATCTTGGTGTCCTCCTGCATCCCCTGTAGGGCCTTGGCGTGCAGAGAGAGAGTGCCACAAAAGTTCACCAAACTGATTCGCAGCTCGAAGGGATTGTCCCATGGTGGAATGTTAAATATAGACTGGGCCTGAAGTTTAGATGAGTGATTCAAACATGTGCATGCATTCTAGGTCTTGATAGGGTAGATGAAGAAATGAGGAAGTGGGGAGAGGACACTTGTGGAGACTCAGTCACTGGGTATGTTCAAGTCTGAGATCAATAGATTTCTGCATGTTTAAATACATTAAGGAATATGGGGTCAGTGCAGGAAAATCATGTTTATGTCAAAAATTAGCCATGACTTCGTTGATGGGTATAGCACGCTCGATGGGCTGAATAGTCTACTCTAGCTCTTACACTCTTATGTTCTTCTCAAGTGTGATCTCCAGGATTAAATGCAGTAAACCAGCTGGGGCTGAACCAGAGATCTGCAAACATTTACTATGACCTCTTTGTTTTCTATTCAATGTCACTATTTCAAAAAATAAGTACCCTCAACACTTTATTTCAATTTGCCGTATAGTTTTCAAAGAATGTGCAGCGTCCAGATCTTTATGCCTTTGGCCTCTCCATTCAGATGTCAAGGGTTATGGGGATAATTTCAAGGGTTATGGGGATAAGGCAGGAACAGGATACTGATTGTGGATGATCAGCCATGATCATAATGAATGGTGGTGCTGGCTCGAAGGGCCGAATGGCCTACTCCAGCACCTATTGTCTATTGTCTATTATACTGCCTCTCTGTTATGTTTGTTGTTAAGGGGCATCACTTTACACTTATCTACACCCAGTTGCGTGCAGTATGTGACTGTCCATTTCACCAGTCAGTTTACACTCCCCCTGAAGTCTGCTACTATCATGCCCGTGGTGTGCTACTTGATGAATTTTGAGCTGTCCACAAAGTTTTGCTTGGTTAACTTTGCGAGTTAATTAAACAAAGCGGCAAAAATTATGTTAAAAATTAAATGCATTTTCCTTAAGATGTTTATGAAAAGAAATGTGAACCTTGCATTCAATGGCTGTACATCTTTCAGATTGGATCCAGTGGAAACCTCAGAATCATGGATTATGGGCGCAATGATTTCTGACTATAGCTGAGACATTTATGCACCGCAAAAAGAAGCTACAATCTTATGATGTTTCCTGGGAAATCCCACCCAGTCAAAAAGGTATCAGTTCACTACAAAACTGTCTCTGACTCTTCATTAATTATATAACCAAATAGACACCTTTTCTTTAGAACTTTGTGCCTATAACTTCAGACTAGGTCTATGATGATGTGTTTTCTCAAGCACCCTTTGTAAATCCATATATACAACACTTGAACTGACTAAACCTTCATCAGCCCTCACTGTTACCTTATCAAAGACCTCAATCAGGTTAGTCAGACATTCTTACTGTTCCTATTCATTCAAAATAAAACTGAAATAAGTTCTTAAATTTGATTGAGTCATCGCTCGTCTGATGTTACCTTAAATAATACATTAGATTTTTCTGCTTCCTCCAGGGTTAGAAAGGAAAAGACACCACAGAATTGCTTTCTACAGATTATTAGACAGTCAGTCTGTGTTTGTGCTGTAGACCTGATCTGGTCCATTCAATGAGTTGGGTTTCACCCCAGTGTTAATCCTCAGCTTTGATGGAAGAGTCAACAAAGCTAAAAGCAACAAAGCTGGAAAGAATGGCGAAAGGAAACTAACAAACCCAGCAAAAGTAAAACTGTGAGCCTGGGAGGCCTGGGACTGAGGCACCAGGGTCAAGGTGAATCAAAGATCTTTGACATATTGCTGGAGATAATGGGGAATTTATGGCTTGATGGCAATGAGTAGGAGAAGGCAGTCAGATGGGTAGGAGTTCACCAGGACCATCTCTAATACCTCTCTCTCCTTCCTGAACCTCTCTGTCTCCATCTCAGGTAACCACCTAGAAACCGATGTCCATTTCAAGCCCACCAACTCCCACAGCTACCTAGAATACATCTCCTCCCACCCACCCTCCTGCAAAAATGCCATCCCCATTCCCAATTCCTTCGCCTCCAGCGCATCCGCTCCCAGGATGAGGCATTCCACTCCCGTACATCTCAGATGTCCTCATTTTTCAAAGACCGCAACTTCCCTCCCTCAGTGGTCAAGAGCTCGCATTTCCCACAATTATTCCTCACACCCCCTCCCCGCAATAACAATCAAAACAGAATCGCTGTCATCCTCACGGACCATCCCACCAACCTCCGGATACAATGCCTCATCCTCTGACACTTGCGCCATCTGCAATCCAACCCCACCACCAAAGATATTTTCCCTCCCCACCCTTATCTGCTTTGCAGAGGGACCACTCTCTCCATGACTCCCTTGTCTGCTCCATAATCCCCTCCAGCCTCTCCACACCCAGCACTTTTCCCTGCAACCGCAGGAAGTGCTACACTTGCCCCCACACCCCTCACCCCCATCCCAGGCCCCAAGAAGAATTTCCACATCAAGCGGAGGTTCACCTGCACATCTGCTAATGTGGTATACTGCATCCGCTGTACCTGTTGTGGCCTCCTCCACATTGGGGAAACCAAGCAGAGGCTTGGGGACCGCTTTGCAGAACACCTACGCTCGGTTTGCACTAAACAACTGCACCTCCCAGTCGCAAACCATTTGAATTACCCCTCCCATTCCGCAGATGACATGTCCATCCTGAGCCTCCTGCAGTGCCACAACAATGTCACCTGAAGGTTGCAGGAACAGCAACTCATATTCCGCCTGGGAACCCTGCAGCCCAATGGTATCAATGTGGACTTCACAAGTTTCAAAATCTCCCCTCCCCCACCTCATCACAAAACCAGTCCAGCTCGTCCCCGTCTCCCTAACCTGTTCTTCCTCTCACCTTTCCCCTCCTCCCACCTCATGCCCCACCCCCACTTCCTACCTACTAACCTCATCCCGCCCCCTTGACCTGTCCATCTTCCCCGGACTGACCGATCCCCTCCCTACCTCCCCATCTACACTCACTTCTACAGGCTCCATCCCCGCCCCTTTAACTTGTCTGTCTCCTCTCCACCTATCTTCTCCTCTCTCCATCTTCGGTCTGCCTCCCTCTCTCTCCCTATTTATTTCAGAACCCTCTTCCCTTCCCCCAGTACTGATGAAGGGGCTATGCCTGAAACATCAGCCTTCCTGCTCCTCTGATGCTGCTTGGCCTGCTGTGTTCAACCAGCTCTACACCATGTTATCTACGAAAGTAGGAGAACTGGGTCAGTGAGTGCGAGATGGGGAGACAGCTGGCTGGTAAGAATTGGGATGGGTGAATTGGGCCAATTTGCTCTAACAGGCTTTCCTTATTGTAAAAAGTGCTCCGTTGTGGGGAGAATGGTCCCTGTGGAAGGCTATGCTGGCTTCAGTTGTGAAGAATTGATACACCTTCAGGATCTTACCTGAAATATTGTATTAGTACAGAGGACCTGGTCATCCATAGTTTCAATGCAGAGCTTAACAGCCTTCAGGGCTCAACAGTGAGTGCAGCAAAGAGGAGGTAGTAGCCTCGTGGTATTATTGCTGGACTGTTAATCCAGAGACCCAGATAACACTCTGGGGAAACTGGATTGTGTTCATTACTTGACATCAATTTTTGAAGAGAAGTGCATTTGAATTAAATGAGTCAAATCATATCTTATTCAAGGTAACAAGGTGTGGAGCTGGATGAACACAGCAGGCCAGGCAGCATCAGAGGAGCAGGAAGGCTAACGTTTCAGGCCTAGGCCCTTCTTCAGAAAATTCTTCAGAACATTCTGGGGAACTGGTTTTGAATCCTGCCACAGCAGATGGTGGAATGTGAATTCAATAAAATATCTGGAATTAATTTTCTAATGATGGCCATGAATCCATTGTCAGGGAAAACCCATCTGGTTCACTAATGTCCTTTAGGGAAGGAAACTGCCATCCTTACATGGTCTGGCCTACATGTGACTCCTGAGCCACAGTAATGTGGTTAACTCCGATCTGCCCTCTGGGTAATTAGGGATGGGGCAATAAATGCGGCCTGGCCAGTGACACCCTCATCCCATGAATAAATAAAGAAGACAAAAATAATTCAGATCATCTCTGGAGCTCCTGGCAGTGACTGCTGTTCTCTCTTACACTGCACGAAGCCTTCTCAAATTTTTCTCCCTTTCCAATGTCCATCCACTTTTGATTTGTACATTATCTCTTTTGTCATTTAATCCCCTCTTGCCCTCCCCCAATTATTTTCCCTTTTCTTCTTTTATCCTCTCCCCCACTTTCCTCACTCACGAAATACCTGTTACCAAAGACTGAAAGGAACAGGAACAGGAGTAGTGGGGTATTCAGCTCTTTGAGCCTGTTCCACCATTCAATGGGATCACGGCTGATCTGACATTCCTCACATCCTCTTTCCTGCATTTTCCCTGTAATCATTGATTCCCCGACTGATCGAGAATCTACCTATCTCAGCATTAAATATATAGACAACAACTCTGCCCCCACAGTTCTCTGTGGCAAAGACTCTCATCCATCTGAGTGAAAAAATTTCTCCTCATCTCAATCTTAAATTAGCAGCCCTCTATTCTGAGAGTGCACCATCTGGTCTTAGATTCGCCCATGAGGGGAACCATCCTCTCAGCATTTACACTGTTAACCCCCTTAATGTTTCATTAGCTCAACTCTCATTCTTCTAAACTCCAGTGAGTAGAGTCCCAACCTGCTTATCCTTTGCTTGTAAGACAATCCCTCCATAAGGATCATCCTATTGAATTCTCACTGAACTGCCTCCAATGAAATAATTTTTCCCTGCATAAAGGGACCAAAATTGCTCGCAGTGCTCCAGATATGGTCTCACCAGCACCTTGTACGCAGTAAGACTTCGCTATTCTTATACACCAACCCCTCTTGAAATAAGGGCCAACATTCTATTTGCCTTCCAGATTACATGCTGCACCTGGGTATTAGCTTTCTGTGTTTTGTGCACAAGTTCTCCCCAAGTCTCTTTGTGTTGCAGCTGTCTGCAGTTTTTCTACATGAAAATAATATTCCGTTCTTCTGTTCTCCCTACCAAAATAAACAATTTCACATTTTCCTACATTTTAATCACTTGCCAACTTTTTGCCCACTTAAGTAACTTTATCAATATCTCTCTGTAAGCTGTATCCCTTTTTCAGCTTGTCTTTCCACCTACTTTTTGCGTTGTCTGCAAATTTGGCTGCAGTACATTCACTTCCTTCCTCTGGGTCATTAATATATATTGTAAACAGTTGCAGTCCCAGCATTGATCCCTCTGAAGGTAGCCTAGACTCTAACTTTCTCTTATTTTAAAGGTGAGGGCCTGGCATTTCATTCCAGATGCAATTTGATTGGTCAAACTGTGGGATTTGAAGCAAAACACTCTTTATTTATCCTCTATAGTTAAAATTCCAAACAAAAAACAAAGAAATTGGCACAACTTAACTCTATTGGAAGACTTAACAGAATAATATATTATCAACTACTACTAATTAATTGTTCCAATATCGTAACATCCCACAAACATACTCTGGGGGAAAAAAAAACAAAAGGCAAATTCAGAAAACAGACTGCCTCACATGCAACTCCAGTAGCAAGAAGAGAAGCCAACCCCGCTCCCTAGCTTTTGCCTGTATCTAAGAGAGGGAAAAATTGCTTTCACTTCTTTCAGACCCCACCAGCAACAGCTGAAAGCTGAAACTAAAAGTCCTGGTTCTGTGGGAGCTTGACCGGACCCATTCAGTCTGTTTCTATTATTCCAATATTTAAAAATAAAACCCAAGGCCTCACAAGCTGTTGACTTTTCAAAAGACAGCTCAACAACTCTGCCTTAAAACCTCTCTTCAAAAAAACGCTAGGAAAATATACACCTCTTAAAGCCACAGTATTGTCACAAGCACCAATGGTCACGGGTCACCAACCTGAAAACGAACCCCTTATCACTTCTTCCAGTTCTGACACAAGGTCATTGATCAGAAATGTTAACTTTGTTGGTTACTGTTGTCCCTGCCGAATACTTTGCAAACTTTCTCTTTTTTCATTTGAGCAGCGATGTGCTTGTGTGGAGGACTGAGCACATATTTCCCAGCTGTGAACTATATAACTTATGGTACAGCATTGTAACAATCAGATCCTTCTCCCGTGAACTGGATATTCATGTCTCTCAGGTATGTACTTAAATCTTTCAAAGACAGACTGAGAAAAAGGACCCAGATAGAAATTGTTACATTTATTTATAATAACTAAACACATTGCATAAGTTATGTTTCTTCTGAAGAAGGGTCTAGGCCCAAACGTCGGCCTTCCTGCTCCTCTGATGATGCTTGGCCTGCTGTGTTCATCCAGCTCTACACCTTGTTAGCTTGAATAAGATATGATTTGACTCATTCAATTCAAATGCACTTCTCTTCAAAAATCAATGTCAAGTAATGAACACAATCCAGTTTCCCATTGTTTTTAAAACCCGTATGAATTTGTGTGTCATTTTGTTAAACTATCCCTGCTGACTACATGGGAACATGGTCTACCTAATGCAATGAGTGGGACAGTGTCAACGTAGCAAGCCAAATCAATGAACTTGATTTAAAGTCTTTGAGGGGAATCTCCAAAAACACATTACTGCTCTTGGCCCAGCTGACTCTTCAGTGATTATATATGCTTACTTTAAAATGCTAATAATAACAGTGTGGGTTATTATGGGATGTTACTGTTAACTACAAGAGCTATCCTCTCTCCAGTACTGTGTACTGTGGGATATCCTGTATACCATATGGTCTACACTCTCCACTGTAATGAGTATAATAGTGTTTCTGTATATTATCGATGCTATGAGTAGGAGCAGGAATTTACCATTTGGCCCATCCAGCCTGCTCTGCCATTCTGTCCAAACATGACTGAACCTACACCTTAACCCCACTTTCCAGTTTGCTTCCCATCACCTTATGTTCCCTAAGGATCTTGCATATTTTGTTTTGAATACAATCCAGAAAAACGGGATTTGGACTATTGCTTGGTTTTACAGTTTGAAGGAAAAGTGCGTTGTGTAAATTTGGTAAAATTGGACTCGACACTTTTGTGTGAGACACACAGGCACTAGATCACACATTCACCTACCATTATTTTTACCTAACAGTGTTCACACAGTCTACCTTCTGGGTCAGTACACATGACTGTGTTATCTAATCGTATCGCAACATGTCTACATCTCCTACATATAAGTATATCATCTAACTGTACATACCTCTGTTTATCAGAAAACACATAATGCCCATTTTCCTTCCATTTAAATAAAATACACGCAAAGACTTTGAAAAGAGAAACAATTGCCAATTCAAGCTAAGACATTGAGACAACTGACAGTTACCAAATTGAGGAAAGCCACGGTTATCACCAACATGATATCATCACTAAAAAAAAATTATTGGGCCGGTTTCTACACAGCTCTGGGAGATATGGGCTAAGCTCTGGCAGAAGCAGAAGAGAAATATACTCCTGGTCGCCCTGCTGCAAGAAGGATGTTATTAAATTGGAGAGCGTCCAGAAGAGATTTACAAGGATGTTGCCGGAAATGGAGGGTTTGAGTTATAAGGAGGAGATGGATAAGCTGGGACTTAGGTTGAGGGGTGACCTTATAGAGGTTTATAAAGTCATGAGGGGCATAGATAAGGTGAATAACAAAGGTCTTTTCCCCAGAGTGGGGGAGTTCAAAACCCAGGGCATATTTGTAAAGTGAGGGGAGTAGGATTTAAATCAAACATAGAGGGTGGTTCATATGTGAAATAAGCTGCCAAATGAAGTGGTAGAGACAGGTTATTATGCCAATGTAAGGAATGTTGTCCTTTTAAGGGTTTAACCATACAGTTCCAGAATTGACCAAGTCAGAGTCTTTGAATTAGAACAGTAGGTAGGTGATTTGGTGGTGGTTAAAATAAAGCATTTAAAGGTGCAAAAAAGCATCTCAGGATAGAACAAAGAGAAAAGCACTGGACTGTTGGGGGGAACTGTTTGTGTAGTGGTGCTGTCATTGGACTTATATTCCATAATCCGAAGTAAACGCTCTGATGGTGTAGGTAACAATCCCACCGTGGCAGAGGGTGAAATTTGAATCTGATTTTTACCCCGATGGACTGTGTTTTTAAATGCCATCAGGGAGGGAAATCCAGACCCTTGGCCCAGCGACGCTAAATTTCCAAATTAGGATGGGGAGTGATTTGGAGGGAACATCGAGGTGGTAGCATTCCCCTGTAACCTCTGTCCTATCCTTTAAGTTGGAAGTGGTCATGAGTTTGGAAGGTGTTGTCAGAGGTGCCTTAGTGAATTTCTGCAGTGCATCTTGTAGATGACTCACATTGTTGTTACTGAATGTCAGCGGTGAGGGGTGTAGATGTATGTGAGCGTAGTGCCAATTTGTCCTGGATGGTGTCAAGCTTCTTGAGTGTTGTTGGGGCTGCACCCATCCAGGCAAGTGGGGAGTATTCCATCACACTCCTGACTTGTGCCTTGGAGATGGCGAGCAGGCTTTGAGGAATCAGAAGTATTCCTAGCTTCTGACCTGCTCTTGTAGCCACTGTATTTATGCAGTGAATCCAGTTTCTACTCAAGAGTTAATTTACAGCATGTTCACAGTGAAGGATTCAGGGATGGTAACACCAGTAAATGACAAGGAACCAGGATTAGACTTTCTCTTGTTGGAGACGGTCATTGCCTGATGTTTGTGTGCACAGATGTTATTTCCCATTTATCAGCCCAAGTCCAGGGCTTGTCGTGTTGGAGATGAACTGCATCGGTATTTAAGGAGTCACAAGTGGTATTGAAGATTCAAGATCGATTTTTGAGATATTAGAGAGTTGACGGCTATGCTGTGCTAGCATGAAAGAAGTATTGAGGTCTGATCTTGTTGAATGACAAGGCAAGCTTGATGGGTCAAATGGCCTACTTCTGCTCCTGTTTCTTATGTTGTGTTCTTATCTGTAATGAAAACAGATTCATAAAGAATTTTTCAGTTAGAAGATTGTATTATTATAGTTGGCAGACCCTCATTCCTTTCTAAGATTGATCCACTAAAGGGGTACTGGTAAGCATCATAAACATCAAAAGCTAAAGAGATATCAGCTTTTGTTACACCAAATGGATTATATCAATGTCAACTTATGCAACTGGAGTTTAAAAACCAGCTGCATACCAAGGATTCACGAGTCCAGTCGTAGCTAAAGTGCCTCACTATGTCGATATCATAACATACAGTAACACCTGGGAACAGCAATTACAAGTGATAATGGGAACTGCAGATGCTGGAGAATTCCAAGATAATAAAATGTGAGGCTGGATGAACACAGCAGGCCAAGCAGCATCTCAGGAGCACAAAAGCTGACGTTTCGGGCCTAGACCCTTCATCAGAGAGCTCTGATGAAGGGTCTAGGCCCGAAACGTCAGCTTTTGTGCTCCTGAGATGCTGCTTGGCCTGCTGTGTTCATCCAGCCTCACATTTTATTAACAGCAATTACAAGACCTGTTTAAGCAGTTACTGTTAGCTGGCTTAGTAATAAATCATGCCAGATAGTGAATTCACAACGTCGTAGGACAAGGGAAAGCATTGCCAATACTAGCAAAAGTGAAGGTTCTAATCAAATTCTCTGATCCCAAAACGAAACAGGAAATCATGAGATTTCAATGAATTGTGGTTTTTGTCAGAACTTTGTGCCTAACTTCAGCACAAGAGCTGCACCTTTGATAGGTTTGTCAAGAAAACAGGCACAGTTGGTATTATTGGCAGTGACTTTAGGGTAGATGTTCCAACAGATCCTGATGAAGGTTGTAAACCCAAAACGTCAACTCTCCTGCTCCTCTGATGCTGCCTGACCTGCTGTGTTGCTCCAGCTCCACACTGTGTTGACTCTGACTCCAAACTCTGCAGTCTTTGCTATCTCTAGATATTTTCTTTTGTTGGACTGTGTGTGTTGCTGAGCTGTGCAAAACAACATTGTTGTTTTGGAAACAATAAAAGGAAAAATTCAAGCCTAAGCAGTGTCAAGGATCTTTTTTGTAATTGATTCATGGGATGTGGGCATCGCTGGCCAGACCAGCAGTTATTGCCCATCCCTAATTGCCCAGAGGGCAGTTCAGAGTCAACCACATTGCTGTGGGTCTGGAGTCACATGTAAACCAGACTAGGTCGAGATGACAGATTTTGTTCCCTAAAGGACATTATGAAACCAGATGGGTTTTGACCACAATTGACAATATGTTTGCTATTGGGCTGACTTTTAATTACTGATTTTTATTGAATACAAAGTTCACCACCTGCAAAGCCTGAGCTTCTGGAGTCCTGGTCCAAAGCTTGTTCCGCCTGGCAACAGCCTTCGGATTGGTTGAGCTGCAGAGGGTTAAAAGCTTTAGGTGACAAGAAAATCAGGCGGAAAAAGCATCCAGAACCTGCAGACAGAAAGCATCATTCTCTCCCTTCCTCCCTCTCTCGCTGTCCACATGAGGAAAAGACAGGAAAACCAAGAAAGCTTCAAAGGAAGAATTCATACAAGAAAACAGGCAAAGTTGATATTGGCAGTGACTTTAGGGTAGGTGTTCCAAGAGACCCTCATGAACCTGATCAATTATCAAATCAAAGAACCACTCTACACACAGTGGTGTATCCTTATTGTAAAAATCAAAAGGGCTGTGAGAACAGTAACTTGCCAACATGTGGTCTAGGCTTTGCATCTTCAGAAATTTGTTTAGCCTGTATATATATCCATTATCCTGCCACAGAACTCTTTGTTTCATGTCTGTCGTAATTGGGATTGAGTATGTGTGTTTTTGGGTTTCAAAGGGGTCCTGTTTAGAATGAGAATTGGATTTCCTGTCACGTGTACTCAAACGCAAGGAACAGGATTACACAAACGTGTACAATGTCACCACACAAGATGCCATCCTAGGCACAAAACCTGTACTAAAATAGATTAGGTACTTGAATAGAGAAATAAATAGAAAAGCTAGAAGTTCTACATTATAGTTCTTCATAGTATAAATCAGGGAGATAAAGAAATAAACTTAAAAGATAAAGGTTACAGTTCTTCCACAGCCTGCAGTCTGTCCATGCTGTGGGCTTTCCACATGTGGTCTCACTGTCCCCTCACCACCGGCCTTGAGATCTGTGACAGGTTGACCGCATGGGGCCCCAGGCCACCGGCCGACTCCACTTGGCCCAGGCCTAACAACTGCTGACCGTCTCACTCCACACCAGCCCCCCGCCCGCTGGCCATCCTGCTTGGCACCACCCTGCTGACCACAGGCTGTGTAAGTTGTTCACATATATTCTCATTGTTCCAGTTAAAGTTACGTTACCATAAATAGAACTTTGTTTTCTTGGTTAGTGAAGTTGCCTGCTGTGAATTGCAGGCAGTCAGTCATCATTTTGGTGGTCTCATTGGGGTTTGATACATTTAATGACAGCTTGTGGAAGTGTGAGGCACAGTCATTATGCACTCTCCCAGTTAACTCACGACAGTGCAGCCTAGGGAAGCTAGCAGGGTGCTTTTCTAAGAACTTAAACTCATATCAGAAGTACTCAACAGTGGGAAAGGAGGCACTGGGAGTATAGTTGGCTCTTCAACAGTTATGTTACGGTTGCAAAGAAACAGTAATGTCTGTTAACCATAATCCCTTGGCTTTTGTTTCAAAATTTGAAACTAGAAGAGTGAGATTGTTTAGATGGGACTTGTTAAATCACTCATATGATAGAAAGGTTGGTCGCATTGCTGGCGCTGTCATGAAGGAGTCTCTTCCTAAACCTCTCTGTCGTGACCGTCAGGTTAAACCATCACCAATCCCGTCTCTCTCTGTGATAACAAGCTGTAAAGCTGGATGAACACAGCAGGCCAAGCAGCATCAGAGGAGCAGGAAAGCTGACGTTTCGGGCCTAGACCCTTCTTCAGAAATTTTTTTTCAGTGAAAAGTGTTGTTTTGTGTGTTGCACTGTCAGATCACACCACACAAAGTGCATCAGTGTAGCAGGGCAGAGTGCAAAATACAGTGTTACAGCTGCAGAGAAGGTGCAGAGAGAGAGACAGAGAGATCAGAATTAACATTTGAGAGGTCTGTTCAAAAGTCTGATAACAGTGGGCAAGAAGCTGTCCTTGAATCTATTCATATGCGTATATAAACTTTTGTATCTTCTACCTGATGGAAGAGGTGGAAGACAGTATAACCAGGGGTGGGAAGGGTCTTTGAATATGTTGGTTGTTATCCCGAGGCTGTGTGAAGTATAGACAAAGTCAATGATGGACGGCTGGTTTGCATGATGGACTGGGCTGTGTTGACAACTCTCTGTAGTTTCTTGGGCAGAGCAGTTGCCATACCATGCTGTGATGCATGCAGATGGGATGCTTTCTACGGTGCATTTATAATAATTGGTAAGAATCCTTGCAGACATGCCAGATTTCCCTAGCCTCCTGAGGAAGTCGAGGCGTTGGTGTGTCAAATGTCTGCCCGTGACATCTGTCTCCCAGGTTTGTGCAGGGCCCGCATCAGTTAAAGCTGACTGCATCTCTTAAAGGGGAGCTGTGTTGTGGTGGTGACAGGTACAGACCCAGCTGGAATGGTGCGGTTGACCACGGTGTAGGGAAGGGGAGGGGGCATGCTCTCGGATGCTGGGCTGGATGTTTTAAGTGCCAAAGGTGGATAGAAGGAGCCAAGTGGACTTCCAAATGCAAATGGTGCTGCCAATGGGGAGCATGTGGCTAGGGCAGTCAAGGGCAACAGCCCCACCTAGAGGAGCTGACTGCAACACCCCCAAAGAAATCAACAACCTCGCTCAACCTGCCAAGGTCACCATCAAAGACCATATCCTATCAAAGGTAACTCTACTCTCACACATTTACCCCAGCACTACACCTCCCTCACCATCTATCAACAGTCTCTGACAAGCGCCAGTCCAAGCCTGTGTTTTTGTGCGTCTCTCACTGGCAACACATTCAGTGTGACAGGGCATTTCGCATTCACTCAGTTATTCAACTGGGGCAGGCACTCCCCCCAAACACACCTCAGTACGCTCGAGTGGCAAACGAACCTCTCTTTTGTACTGCCAGGGTGGGGAGACTGGCAACAACACCCCGAGACTGGTTAGGGGACGGAGGGGATAGGCAGAGGCTGCGAAACCTTGTGTAAAACAAAATAGTAGCCCATTGAGAATCACCTACTAGCCCACTCCCCCACACCTCAACTCGTCCATTCTAAGTTAGCTCCTATACGTGGTACACAATGCACCCAGTACCCAGTCCATTACTCTGGGTGTCACCCCAACTCTATCCAGGAACGGGCACCTGGCCAGCCTGAGGAGCGGAAAATGGAACCCCTCAAGGGAGTATGGAATGAGGAGGGAGAAGCACTACCCCACCCCTCCCCTCCTATGTTGCTGTGAGAGTGGTAGCTACTTACTGATTGTGCACGCTGATGGGGGATGGGGGGGCAGCATTGTGTTGAGATCCAGTGAGACCCTCTGCCTGACTGGGCTGCACTCTGGATGTTGGGGAGGTGATGCCACCCTGCAGGGTGATGCCACACACAAACTCAGGCAGGAGCTCGGACAGAAAGCATGGACAAAAATCCCAATGGGCACGAGTCGAGCTGACACTACCATCTGTTGTCACTGAGCTGGAGTGGGGAAGGAATCCTGCAGAAAGTTGGCACGTAGCATTGTCAAGAGTTTACAGCCCATTTCTTGCGGCATGTAAGAGGCTCCTTGGGAAGACTTATTAATGCCAGCCACTCCCCAGAAACTCTGACTGCAAACCACAGGATCTTAGCTTTGTGGGGCATGAACCTGCTGCCCTCTGCCAGGGCGACAGAATTCATTGTGCCATCTGTGCTACTCTTGCCAGTTCAGCTCAGACTGCTCCTCCCGTGCCAGGCTGGTATAATCCCACACCAGGCCTTTAAAGCTCAGAGTAGTTTGAGATGAGACCATGAAATGATCTGCATTTTCCCCAGCCACTGACTGCCTTTAACCAGCTATGCTGCAATCGTTGGGATGGAACTATGGACGAGATTCCGAGAGGTAAACTAACTCAATGCAGGGAACACAACAGTGTTTCAATGCCCTGGTTCTGGGAGAACTGCAGACTACAAGCACACTGCTCCTGGCTTCACAGTAGGAGAGCTGCCTGAAGACCCTGGGTACATAGTGCTCCCCTTCAGTCTTCCTACACACCACCCCCCCAAATCCAGCCCCGGCCTCTGAGTACAATGTACCTGGTTCGCTCTCTCAGCTCTATTTGCTGTAGCCAGTGGGTGTCAGCTGTTATAGTGAATAGGAGCAAATGGTCTGCTCCAGACCTTGGCAAAGTCATCCACGGCTGCAGGGCTCCCTGTTAAGGATTCCTGCAAATGTCCAACATGCTCAGAGACAGCCGGTAATCAGCAGCTAAGCTGCAAGCCATAGAGTCATACAGCACGGGAACAGACCCTTTGGTCCAACTCGTCCATGCTGTCCAGATATCCTAAATTAATCCAGTCCCATTTGCCAACATTTGGCCCATATCCCCCTAAACCCTTCCTATTCATTAACCTATTTAGATGCCTTTTAAATCTTGTAATTGTACCAGCCTCCACCACATCCTCTGGCAGTTCATGCCACACACAAACCATCCCCTGTGTGAAACAGTTACCCCTCAGGTCCCTTTGGAAATCTTTCCCCCTCTCACATTAAACCTATGCCCTCTAGTTTTTGACTCCCCCACCCTGGGGAAAAAGACCTTGTCTATTCACCGTATCCACGGCCCTCACGATTTCATAAACCTCTGTAAGGTCACCCCACAGCCTCAGGGGAAAACCAAGCCCCAGCCTATTCAGAAGCAAAAACAGAAATTGCTAGAAAAACTCAGCAGGTCTGGCAGCATCTGTGGAGAGAAATCAAGAGTTACGGTTTTGCGAGCAGGCACTCTTTATCGGAACGGATGGGTAGCTAGCTTCAGCATCTCCGTATAACTCACACCCTCCAGTCCAGGCGACATCCCTGCAATCTTAAATTACCTGAAGCCACGATTTTCTCAATCTTCATTGCAAGTGCTGATGTCTCTGAGGCATGAATAGGTCTCCCACATGCAGCCCAGTGCAGGACCTCAGCAGCCTGGGAATCCCGTTAGATCTCAGGCGGATCCCCTGGAGAGAGGCAGTCTCTTTCACGCGTTGGGAGCTGGCTGGAAGTTTGCTGCTCCTCCAGCACCTTTTGTGCAAGGGTTGTGGTGGGGTGGCAGGGACGGGGTGGGGGGGGGTAGGAACTACAGTGGACTACAAGTCCCAGGTCGCCGGCGCTGAAGGCAGGGGCGGCCCCTGCAGGCTGAGGGCGGGACTGCGGCTCCGAGGGGATAAAAAGCCGGAGCCCAGTCGCAGGTCCTGAGCATTTTAAAGAGGGATCTTAACAGAGACAGTACGAGCTAGGATGGCCGGTAAACAGCATCCCCCCTATCTGAGCCTGGCTGAACTCACCGCCTCCCAGTTCTTGGAAATCTGGAAGCATTATGATGCAGACGGTGAGCTCAATATCTATTTGCAAATTTTTAAAAAATCATTTTTGAATGAAATACTAATGATTGAGCAAACTAATATTTTTTATTTTTTTTAAAAAATAATTTACAATCACTCGTGAACCGAACGTGTGTATTTTTTTTAAAATACAGCACAGGGGTTAGTTGTAATTTTGTGAGTTGCAATTTTGTTAGCAATTCTCTGGTTGCTAACTGCCTCAGAATTTGGAGCTTTTAGCTATTTGCCAAAAGAATTTGCACTTGAATGAAGAGGTTTCTATTGCTTTGGTCCAAAAAAAAATACACGAGATAAAACTTTGCAGCGATGTATTGCCTTGCTGGAGTTGTTAAGGAGGACGATAGAGAGGTATCTTTCCGGCTGAGGATAGAGGCTGCACCCAGGTATTTCAGGTATTACAGTTTACACGCCTCATTTCAACAAGTTCCCAGTTGCATCCCTGCGCCAGACAACGAGGTTTGCCCTTTGTTAAAGTCCTCAGCTGTCACCTCGTCTCTGTTAGGGATGTGTGTGAGATAACAGTTGGCTAACGGTGCTTCTTTCTGTTGGACAGGGAATGGCTACATTGAAGGGAAAGAGCTGGAGAACTTCATTCGGGAACTGCAGCGAGTGAGGAGAGGGGCTGGTGTGGTGAGTACACGGTTCTCACAGCTCCCTTACCCCGCTGCTTCTTATAGTTGCTGTCTACTGGGAGACAGATTCGTTTTGCTCAGACTTCTGAGGGTGTGAGGGGCTGACATCACGTACGGGGGACACAGGGAAACCGAGGAGTTAGAAACCGAGAGAGATTGACGCAGACACAGCAGAGAGTGAGGACTATACAGGGCTGAGATATAGGGTTCAGGCAATAGGACCTGAGTGCAGAGAGAGACAGGGGTTAGAGAGAGATAGAGTTGAGTGTAGAGATGGGGTGGGGGGGATTAGAGAGAGCTGAGTAGAAAGAGAGAGAGAGAGATTAGAGAGAGGGAGCTGAATGTGGAGGGGGGGATTAGAGAGAGGGAGCTGAATGTGGAGAGAGAAAGGCAGGGATTAGAGAGAGCTGAGTGTAGAGAGTGAGAGAGACAGGGATTAGACAGGGAGATCTGAGTGTAGAGAGAGACAGGGATTAGACAGGGAGATCTGAGTGTGGAGAGAGACAGGGATTAGACAAGGAGATCTGAGTGTGGAGAGAGACAGGGATTAGACAGGGAGATTTGAGTGTAGAGAGAGACAGGGATTAGACAGGGAGATCTGAGTGTAGAGAGAGACAGGGATTAGACAGGGAGATCTGAGTGTAGAGAGAGACAGGGATTAGACAGGGAGATCTGAATGTAGAGAGAGACAGGGAGTAGACAGGGAGAGCTGGGTGTAGAGAGAAAGAAAAAGGAATCGAAAGAGGGAGCTGATGGTAGAGAGAGACAGACAGGGATTAGACAGGGAGAGTTGAATGCAGAGAGACAGAGACAGGGATTAGACAGGGAGAGTTGAATGTGGAGAGAGAGAGAGAGACAGGGATTAGACAGGGAGACCTGAATATTAAGAGAGAGAGAGAGCACTGAGTGTTGAGAATGACCAAGATTAGACAGTGTTGAACGTAGAGACAGAGAGATTAGAGAAAGAAAGAGCTGGGCATAGACAGATGGGAAGGAGAGAGAGAGAACTGAGTGTAGAGAGTGACTGAGATTAGACACAGAGAGTTGAGTTTATGAGAAGCAGAGATTAGAAGGAGAGAGCTGAGAATAGAGACAGAGAGCAATTAGGGAGAGCTGAGTATTGAGAGAGATAGAGAGAGCTGAGTGGTGAGAGATGCAGGGATTAGACAGAGGGAGCTGAGTGTAGGGAGAGAGACAGGGATTAGACAGGGAGATCTGAGTGTAGAGATAGAGACAGGGATTAGACAGGGAGAGCTGAGTGTGGAGAGAGACAGGGATTAGACAAGGAGATCTGAGTGCAGAGAGGGAGACAGGGATTAGACAGGGAGAGCTGAGTGTAGAGAGAGACAGGGATTAGACAGGGAGATCTGAGTGCAGAGAGGGAGACAGGGATTAGACAGGGAGAGCTGAGTGTAGAGAGAGACAGGGATTAGACAGGGAGAGCTGGGTGCAGAGAGGGAGAGAGAGAGAGAAAACATGCAGATACAAAAAGAAAGACTGCAACAGAGGCAGTGATGAACAACAGTGCGAGCATGACCTGAGCAATCAGCCAGAGAGAAGGGGACCGAGACAGATTGAGAAAGACTATGAAAAAAACACAGAGACACGAAGCAAATTCAGCAGAGATACACACTCTACAGGTAAAGCCAACTGAGAGGAAGGGGCACAGGCAGACCAACAGAGAGAGACAAACACTTTCTGTCTTGTTTAAATGTGAGAAGGTAAGGCACTGAGAGGGAGGGAGAGGTATTTATAGTGACATAGCAAGGGACAAAGATTCAGAAACAGAAAAATGAACAAAAATTATAAAAGAAGCCAGCAGACAGTGAGAAAACAGACAATCAGAGGCACAGAAGAAAGAGACAAACGGAGTGAGAGAGGTATTTTAAATTGGGAAGTGGGTGAGGATGGGTGAGAAACAGACTGACAAATAGGTTGTTAGATAGGGATTGAGCCTGATAGATAAGATGGACAGTCTCTGAGGAAAACAGAACAACAGCCAGATGGAGAAAAGAAAGGCATAAATAATGACCTCCATTCACCTTCTCCTGAATGCCGTTAGATTGATGTGAAAGAACCTTGTTCTGACAGCAGATATTAATAAGAAGCTGAAAAAAGGGAATACTCGGAGATATGAAATCAGTAAATTGACAGCAGGTTTGTCAGTGTGTGTCAAGGAAAGATTATTCAATGTTTCAGAACTCCCTGCAGCTCAGCCCTGTTGTTCAGTGGGGGTGGGTTAATGAAGCTTCGAGATGCTCCACACCCTGATCAAATGGAAAAAGAGAAAAATAGACAGAGATAGAGAGAGGGAGAGAGGTTGAGAGACAGGAAGTGAGAGAATGGATGAGAAAGACAGGGAGAGGCAACCTTGCAGACCACATCAGCACCTCCCGCACCCTATCTGATCGGAACCGACTCCCACCAGCCCCCAACTATACCCTCCCCCCCCAGCCCATCCCCCCCCCCGATCATCTGGGGTGGGCATGCTCTTCCTGCAGGCTCGGCTGACTGTGTCCTCACTCATTCTGGGCCTGTAGCTCACTGGGACATCTCCAACTCCACTGGCACAGTGAGACACTCTGCAGGCTCCCGCACAGCCATATTGGTAAATGAGCTTTAGGCAGTTTCCATTTTCTGTTCTCCGATCGAACAACAAAAGGGCCTTACCAACTGGCATCAGTGTCCTTGGGCAGTACATGGGGTGCGAGGTGGGTGCGGTGAAGTGATGTTCACTCAGTGAATGGGTTGTGCTCTCAGCCAGGGAGAGGGGGAGTGAGTGGGTGGGGCGTGGAGGTGAAAACTGCGAGAGTGTGTTGAGGTTCCAAGGCACAGAGCAGCTGATCTAGTGACTGTGCTGACAGATACTGAGTGGGGCTCTGATTTGAGACACAACGATTGGGATGGGTACAGGAAGACTGAGGGCAGGAAGTCAGCTCCTGTTGGGATCAGACAGAAATTTTCACACTCTTTTCCCCAGATTAGCCCCTAGGTCTTCATTTGTTCTTTTAGCCTCCTGTCCCAGGAGAGGCAGTTTGGATACTGTAGAGTGGAAAGTGCAAATTCTGAAATACATGAGTTACTACAGTTTGCCAGTGGACAGGTATTGTGTGGGATTGTCTGACTGACTGGAGCAAGTGATCTTTTCCTGTTCAATACTGTTTCTGTGTGTCCACATTCCCAAACGACAAATAAGGTGTTCATAATATTTGTCACGTCCTCAGAACCCTGGCCACCAACTCCACCCCTGTCCTTGGTAACTGTTTGAGGTTGTAACTTCGAAGCTTTGGCCTCACATCTGAGACCGAGTTGAACATCTGACCTCATACTTACACCATCACCAGGACTGCTTCAGTTTCCACCATTTGTAAACCATCCACCCCCACCCGCCTGCCCCGTTCCCCATCATTCATGTCCCAGTTATCTCCAGGCATGACTTTTCCAACAAAACGCTGGCAGTTTTCCCCTGCCATAAACCTGAGGCCATCCAAAACTGATTTGACTTTTGTAACTCTCATTTTTGTTTTCAAGTCCGTCCCTGGACGCTGCCCTCTCTGTCTCGTCCAGTCCTACCTACCCTCCAAGATAATCTGAGCTCCTCCAGTCAGGCCTCTTGCTAACCCACCACTGGTGGAGCTGCTAAGGACCCAAAACTCTGGAATTCACCCCCTAAACCGTCCTGCCTCTCTGCCTCTATTTCCCGCTTTAAAAATGCCCCATAAAACCTATCTTCTATCAAAGCTTTCGGTCATCTGCTTCTCAAAGGTGGATTACAGTGCACTCCTGTGAAGTGCCTCTCATTGTTTTACCACAGTAAAGGTGCCAGATAAACCCACGCCCTTGTTGTTGCAAAGTCTGTCTAGGAGAGAAGTGAGGAACAGACCCTTTGAAGAATGTGGGACGGTCAGCATATTGAATGAACATCAGCATGAATGGATTTCACTGCGAACCCTCAAGGTTCACTTTCCACTGTGATGTACCTGAGTGTAATCTGCAATGTTCTTGTAAAATCTGACTCCCTGCAGGGGCGACTCAAGAGGAAAAATAGGCTTTTCTGCCTCGGGGGTGGGGGGCGTGGTGGTGATGGTCCTGTAAAGTGGTTTTGTTTCCTGAGAGTCCGTTGCTGGTTACAATCGCAGTGTGAGAGGATGGGACAGAGGCCAGGCTTCCTCTGTTGCTGACGGCACGACTAGGAACCAGGGGCGTGTCAAACATCAGTGTAGTGGGTCTCAGTGAGAGGCTGGTGCTCGTCGTGACCAGGAATTCGGTGGGTTTTCCGAGAGCCGGGAAGATTAAAGGGGCAAAGACAGAGGGACTGAGACTTGAGTCGCGCTGTGACTGATGGAAATTGGTCTGGAGTACTTGGCCCACTGCACTTTGGAAAGGATCTATAAATGTGGGGAAAAGGGCAGCCATTTCCATGGTTACTCCTAGTGATCAACTATAGTTGTCAACCAACGGTGTGCAGGGAGTCCACTCCAGTCTAGTCCGAGTGAAAACGCTGAGGAATACAGATAAAAAGCAGTATCTCTATACCACTTTTAGTTACATTAACGTCTCATTATCCAGATTACAATCTGATTTCATATAAATATAAGAAACAGGTGCTCATTCTAAGTCATAGGTTAATGTTGTTAGCATCTCCTTCACCCAGTTAATGATCGACTGATCTTATTCTAGTTTATCCCTGTTTTGTCCCTTCCTGTGTCAGTGTCTGTTAGCCCCCACCCCACCGCCCAACTGTCTCTGCATTCCATGTGACTCTAGGGCTTTCGAACATTGTTTCTGGTAGTTCTGTTTGAGATTAGATTAGATTCCCTACAATGTGGAAACAGGCCCTTCGGCCCAACAAGTCCACACAGCCCCTTGAAACATCCCACCCAGACCCATCCCCCTATAAACCACACAGCCCTGAACACTACGGACAATTTAGCATCACCAATCTACCTAGCCTGCACATCTTTGAACTGTGGGAGGAAACCGGAGCACCCGGAGGAAACCCACGCAGACATAGGGAGAATGTGCAAACTCCGCACAGACAGTCACCCGAGGCTGGAATTGAACCCGGGTCCCTGGCGCTGTGAGGCTGCAGTGCTAACCACTGAGCCACCGTGCCATTTGTATAAGGTTCTCCTCAAAATTGCTGCTGACTGGCCTTTTAGGGTGCATAAGGCGTTTGCGGATTTGCATCTGGCACCAAAAAAAAGCTATTTAATCCTTACCTTCGGGCTCCCTGTCACAGCGGCACAGATCCACCAGAACGAGACCAGTGGTCAGGATCGGAGATTAAATTGTATCAGAGAGGCAAGCTATTTCTGAGGGAAGATTGCTTCATGTGAAAGATGGGAGAAGGCAAAAATTATTCCCATTTCAAGGAAAAAAAAAACAAGAGATGCTGTGACTCAATTAACTATTTTAAAATGGGGTTCGATGGATTTTGTCAGTTAAGTGTATTAAAGGATCTGGAATCAAGGCAGCTGAATGGATTTAAAATATAGATTGTGATTTTTGGTGGGGTGCTGAATAATCTATCTCTCTTCCTAATTTCTTGGCATTCTTAAAATTTGATCCAAAGGTGAAATGTAAACAACTGCACTTGAAATTGAACTGTTTTAGTTGTCCGACATCCCCTTGACTCCAAACATTCTACCCTTTCAACATGAAATCACAAAGGTTTCAAAATCTTACCCGATTGAAGACTGGGAAAACAGAAGCCATGATTTCAGTCCCCACCAACCTCTTTGCCTCCATTGACTGCATGTTCAAGATAAACCAGCTTTATAACATCTAGGGCATTTGAATATTTCAATATCCCATTCAATACCTTTAGCTCCTTAATATTGCCTGGTTGCACTCCTACACCACTCCCAGCACTGCTGAAACCCTTATCCACACCACTAACCTGCTCCAGAACCTCTTCCCCTGGGGCCCATCCATTGCCATCTTAAAATCCTTTCTCAAAACGCAAATTTCTGATGAAGCATTCAGTCAGATCGCCTCATTTTCCTTTCCTTACTGTTTAAAGATCTGCTCAAGGACATTATCCTACATTTTTGTCTCCAACTGAATGAAATTTGTCATTGATCCACATTGTAGATATTTCCGTTGGCAAACTAGACAGGCACAAGTCTGTGAGCGAAGAGGGGAGTGTCACTGGATGCAGTGTCAAAGCATATCTAATCTTACCAATTTCCCTCGTAGTTGGTTGAATGAACCTCCTCTCCTGTTCACTATGTCTGCCTGAGGTGCAGAAACCCTGGGGAGAGGAAATTCAAGGTACTATCGTGAGCTGTGTGTATTCTTGTGGAAGACCAATGGCTCAGTTATAGAGTCTTAGAGATCTACAGGATAGAAACAGGCCCTTCAGCCCATCACATCGACTTTTAGGATGTGAAGGATCCTTAGTCAATGTTACCTCCAGTTCTCACTCCTCAGCTCAACCATGGCCATCGCTCATGTATGACCACGGATGCCAATTTTTGTGGTCCATCCCTTTGAAGGAACAGGAGGTGTCCCTGCTGCATTGACCAGCAATGAGGGTTCCCAAAAGTGGGACTAGCATCAGTTGCAACCCGGCAGGTGATCCCCATGAGATCAAACCAGAGGGACATTGAGCCCCAGGATCAGAATCAAACAGATCTGACCACCCAGATTAAGATAAGGAAGACACCGGTCACTGGCAAAGGCCCAAGATGAGAAATTACATTATGGCTTGCCATTAACCATGGGAAACATCATAACCCTCAACCTGCCAAAGAAACAGAAAGGAACTGATGTGCACCCAAAAACCAGACGAAACTCACAGATCCCAACCTCCCCACTAACTAAAGCGACCTAGTTTAAAATGAAAATGGCAAGAGTGAGCCCTTCAAA
The DNA here is from genome assembly GCF_030684315.1 of Stegostoma tigrinum. Classification (NCBI taxonomy): domain Eukaryota; kingdom Metazoa; phylum Chordata; class Chondrichthyes; order Orectolobiformes; family Stegostomatidae; genus Stegostoma; species Stegostoma tigrinum. The sequence goes on from NC_081369.1 coordinate 4,292,843, forward strand.
AAATGTTCAGAATGGAAAATAAAACTGAACCTAGTCCTCACCTCCTCCACCACCCACAACAAACCTAATAGTCCCCAATAACATTTGAATGAACCTGGCAGGAAACAAAAATATCAGATGTGAAATGCCCACATTGCAGCCTTGGTTCAAACACGAACCAAAGAGCTGAATTCCAGAGGGGAGGTGAGAGTGACAGCCCTTAACATCAAGGAGCCCCAGCAAAACTGGAATCAATGGGTATCGATGGGCAAACTCTCCACTAGCTCAAGTCATACCTGACACATAGGAAGATGTTCGTGGTTGTTGGAGGGCAATCATCTCAGCTCCAGGACATCTCTGCAGGAGTTCCTCAGGGCAGTGTCCTAGGCCCAACCACCTTCAGCTGCTTCATCAATGACCTTCCCTCCATCGTAAGGTCAGAAGTGGGGATGTTCACTGATGATTGCACAGTGCTCAGCATCATTGACAAGGCCTCAATACTGAAGCAGTCGGTGTTCAAATGCCACAAGATCTGGACAATATCCAGGCTTGGTCTGACAAATGGCAAGTAATATTCATGCCATACAAATGCCAGGCTGTGACCTTCACCAATAAGGGACAATCTAACCACTGCCCCCTGTCATTCAATCATGTCACCATCACTGAATCGGCCACTTTCAATACCCTGGGGGTGACCAGAACCCATGGTCAACACACCCACTGACCATAAACTCAACTGGATCAGCAATACATTTAGTGGCTACAGCAGTAGGCTAGAGGCTAAGAATACTGCAGCGAGTAACTCCCTCCTGACTCCCCATAGCCTGTCCATATCTACAGGGCGTGACTCAGGAGTGTGATGGAATACTCCTCACTTGCCTGGATGGGTGCAGCTCCAACAACACCCAAGAAGCTCATCACCACTTGAGGGCAATTAATTGGCACCCATCTCACACTTTCAACATTCCTCCCCTCCACCACTGACACTCAGTAGCAGCAGTTGTGTACCATCTATAAGACTAACTGCAGTAATTCACCAAAGCTCCTTAGACAACACGTTACCTCAAGAAGGACAAGGGCAGCAAGGGCCGAGACCCTTCATCAGAGACCCTCTCTGATGAAGGGTCTCGGCCCGAAACGTCAGCTTTTGTGCTCCTGAGATGCTGCTTGGCCTGCTGTGTTCATCCAGCTCCACACTTTGTTAACGTGGATTCTCCAACATCTGCAGTTCCCATTATCTCTCTCACCACCTCCCCATATCATTCTCCATCTCCCACTCCACAAGGCAACAAGCTGCACAGGATAGGAGCGCTTTCACCTCAATGATAGCCCACGGAAAAAGCTGGACCCCCACCCCTCCCCTCCACCCCCTCAATACCCCTCTGAGATTCCTGAGAGCTGCTTTGACAAGCCTCCTGTATCCTCCCCTTCTCCTCCTCCCTCCTCAATCCTCCCCCTCCTCCATTTCCTTCCCTTCCCCCTCCCCTGCTCACCTCCTCCTCCAGCCCCTAAACCCCCCTTCTTCACCCCACCTCTTCAGCACCCCTCCCTCTTCCCCCTCCTCAGCCCCCTCCCCTCTGCCTTCCTCTCTACCCACTCCCTGCCTCCTCATCCCACTCTGGCTTCTATCCACCACCTCCTCCGCCCTGCTCTCCCCCCTCCTCCATCCTCCCCTCTCTCCTACCAGCCTTCCTCCACCGCTCCCTGCTTCCCCCCCAGAAGTAGGTGTGAAGTCTTGTGTAGAGACCAGTGTGTCTTGGAGGACTATGTGCTCTGTGGATTCTGGTGGTGACACAAAATTGCAGCTCTTAGACTTGAGGTTATGAAGTGAAATGTTCTTTATCCCAAAAAAAATACTTGGCACATGTAATATAATGTGGATTAATGTGAGGTTATCCACTTTGGTCATCAGAAGCAGGAAGGCAGATTATTATCTGAATGGTGGCAGTTTAGGAAAAGGTGAGGTGCAACAAGACCTGGGTATCATAGTGGAACAGTCACTGAAAGTTGGCATGCAAATGCAGCAGGCAGTGAAGAAAGCCAATGGTATGCTCTCCATCACAGCGAAAGGAATTGAGTATCGGAGTAGGGATGTCCTTGTGTGGTTATACCAGGTTATACAGGGCCTTGGTGAGGCCACACCTTGAGTACGGTGTGCAGTTTGGTCTCCTAGTCTAAGGAAGGACATTCTTGCTATTGATGGAGTCCAGTGAAAGATCGCCAAACTGATTCCCAGGATGGCAGGACATTCATATGAGAAAAGACTGGATTGACTGGGCTTGTACGCACTGGAATTTAAAAGAATGAGAGGGAGATCTCATAGAACCATATAAAATCCTGGTGGGACCGAACAGGTTAGATACAGGAAGAATGTTCCTGATGTTGGGGAAGAACTAGGGGTCACAGACTAAGAATACGGGGTGAGCCATTCAGGTTGGAGGTGAGGAAGAATTTCTTCACTCAGAGAGTTGTGAATCTGTGGAATCCTCTCCCACAGGAAGCTGTTAGTGCCAGTTCGTTAGGTATATTCAAGAGGGAGCTGGACGTTGCCCCTGGAGCTAAAGGGATTGGGGGCTATGGGGAGACAGCAGGAATGGGATACTGAGATTGCATGATCGACCACAATTGTATTAAATGGTGGTACAGGATCAAAGGGTCGAATGGCCGACTCCTGCATCTTTTTCTATGTTTCGATGTTAATAAATGAAGCTGAGAAGCCAGCACAATGAAAAGACTGAAGATCTACAATTAAAGTAAACATTAAAGAAAAAAACACTCGCTAAAGTAAGTAGCTTAGACCAGTAGCTCTAAATACACCAGAAGAGAGTGAACTGATTCTTTGGCCATTCAGCTAGACAGATTCCAGAAGTTTCTTCAAGTCTTGTGTGTCTTCCTGCTGAATATTATCTCGTAGTGGGTGGAGATGCGAGACCGACGTCAGCATTTACCAAAGAAAATTCCAGCCTAATCAAATCCAGATGGAAGGGCTCCGAAAGGATGGAGTCATCAAGAAAATGGCAACTCACACAGGCTGGATTAGGAGCGTGGTACGAGTGAAAAAAATGACAGAAAACCAGGTGAATGCATAGACCCAGTAGATCCCAGAGTTGTGAGAGCATGGAATGCGTTGCCGGCAGCAGTTGTGGAAGCAAGGTCATTGGGGTCATTTAAGAGACTGCTGGACATGCATATGGTCACAGAAATTTGAGGGTGCATCCATGAGGATCAATGGTCGGCACAACATTGAGGGCTGAAGGGCCTGTTCTGTGCTGTACTGTTCTATGTTCTATGTTCTATGTTCTATCTCAGTAAAGCTTTGAAGAGATCTCTCTCTCTTTCCCATAGCAACCGATGAAGGCATTTTGCC
>NC_081369.1:4301188-4303688 GCF_030684315.1 Stegostoma tigrinum
GTGTGGGGGAGGTGGTGTGTGTGTGTGTGTGTGAGTGTCTGTGAGAGTGTGTGTTTCTGTGTGTGGGGGGGGGCGCGGTGTGTGTGTGTCTGTGTGTGTGAGTGTGTGTGTGAGAAACTGTGTGTGTGTGTGTGTGTGTGTGTGTGTGTGTGTGTGTGTGTGTGGAAAAGTGTGTGTGTGTGTGTGTGTGTGTGTGTGTCGTGGGTGGGGAAAGTGTAAGTGTGTGTATGTGTGTGTGGGAAAAGTGTGTGTGTGTGTGTAAAAGTGTGTGTGTGTGTTGAAAAGTGTGTGAGAGTGAGTGTGGAAAAGTAAGTGAGTGAGAAACTGTGTGTGTGTGTGGAAAAGTGTGTGTGTAAAAGTGTGTGTGGGGGGGGTGGAAAGTGTGTGTGTGTGTGTGAGTGTGTGCGTGTGGAAAAGTGTGTGTGTGTGTGTGTGTGGAAAAGTGTGTGTGTGTGTGTGTGTGTGTGTGTGGAAAATTGTGTGTGTGTGTGTGGAAAATTGTGTGTGTGTGTGGAAAATTGTGTGTGTGTGTGGGGGGGGAATTGTGTGTGTGTGTGTGTGTGTGTGTGTGTGTGTGTGTGTGTGTGTGTGTGTGTGTGTGTGTGTGGGGGAGGTGGTGTGTGTGTGTGTGTGTGAGTGTCTGTGAGAGTGTGTGTTTCTGTGTGTGGGGGGGGGCGCGGTGTGTGTGTGTCTGTGTGTGTGAGTGTGTGTGTGAGAAACTGTGTGTGTGTGTGTGTGTGTGTGTGTGTGTGTGTGTGTGTGTGTGGAAAAGTGTGTGTGTGTGTGTGTGTGTGTGTGTGTCGTGGGTGGGGAAAGTGTAAGTGTGTGTATGTGTGTGTGGGAAAAGTGTGTGTGTGTGTGTAAAAGTGTGTGTGTGTGTTGAAAAGTGTGTGAGAGTGAGTGTGGAAAAGTAAGTGAGTGAGAAACTGTGTGTGTGTGTGGAAAAGTGTGTGTGTAAAAGTGTGTGTGGGGGGGGTGGAAAGTGTGTGTGTGTGTGTGAGTGTGTGCGTGTGGAAAAGTGTGTGTGTGTGTGCGTGTGGAAAAGTGTTTGTGTGTGTGTGTGTGTGTGTGTAAAAGTGTGTGTGAGAAAGTGTGTGTGTGTGTGTGTGTGTAAACGTGTGTGTGAGAAACTGTGTGTGTGTGTGTGTGTGTGTGTGTGTGTGTGTGTGTGTGTGTGTGTGTGTGTGTGTGTGTGTGTGTGTGTGTGGAAAAGTATGTGTGTTTAAGTGTGTGTGTGTGGAAAAGTATGTGTGTTTAAGTGTGTGTGTGTGGAAAAGTGTGTGTGCGTGTGTGTGTAAAAGTGTGTGTGTGTGTAAAAGTGCGTTTGTGTGTAAATGTGTGTGTGTTTAAAAGTGTGTGTGTGAGAAACTATGTGTGTGTGTGGAAAATTGTGTGTGTGTGTTTGTGTGTGGACAAGTGTGTGTGTGTGTGTGTGTGTGTAAAAGTGTGCGTGTGTGTAAAAGTGTGTGTGTGTGAGGAACTTTGTGTGTGTGTGTATGTAAAAGTGTGTGTGTGTGTGTGTGTAACAGTGTGTGTGTATGTGGACAAATGTGTGCGTGTGTGTGTGTGTGTGTAAAAGTGTGTGTGTGGAAAAGTGTGTGTGTGTGGGAACAGTGTGTGTGTGTAAGTGTGTGTGTGGGCGGGTGGAAAAGTGTGTATGTGTGTGTGGAAATGTGTGCGTGTGTGTGTGTGTGTGTGTGTGTGTGTGAGAAACTGTGTGTGTGTGTGTGTGTGGAAAATTGTGTGTGTGGAAAAGTGTGTGTGTGTGTGTGTGTGTCGTGGGTGGGGAAAGTGTAAGTGTGTGTATGTGTGTGGGGAAAAGTGTGTGTGTGTGGGAAAAGTGTGTGTGTGTGGGAAAAGTGTGTGTGTGTGGGAAAAGTGTGTGTGTGTGGGAAAAGTGTGTGTGTGCGAAAAGTGAGTGTGTGTGTGTAAAAGTGTGTGTGTGTGTGTTGAAAAGTGTGTGAGAGAGAGTGTGAGTGTGGAAAAGTATGTGTGTGAGAAACTGTGTGTGTGTGTGGAAAAGTGTGTGTGTGAGAAACTGTGTGTGTGTGTGGAAAAGTGTGTGTGTAAAAGTGTGTGTGGTGGGGGTGGAAAGTGTGTGTGTTTGTGTGTGTGTGTGCGTGTGGAAAAGTGTGTGTGTGTGTGTGTGTGTGTGTGTGTGTGAGAGAGAGAAACTGTGTGTGTGTGTGTGTGAGAGAAACTGTGTGTGTGTGTGTGGAAAAGTGTGTGTGAGAAACTGTGTGTGTGTGTGTGTGTGTGTGTGTGTGTGTGGAAAAGTGTGTGTAGAAAAGTGTGTGTGTGTGTGTGTGGAAAAGTGTGTGTAGAAAAGTGTGTGTGTGAGAAACTGTCTGTGTGTGAGTATGTGTAAAAGTGTGTGTGTGAGAAACGTGTGTGTGTGTGTCTGTGTGTGGACAAGTGTGTGTGTGTGGACAAGTGTGTGTGTGTGTGTGGGGGGGGTGAAAAGTGTGTGTGTGTGTGTGTGTGTGTGTGTGTGTGTGTG
>NC_081369.1:4316188-4318688 GCF_030684315.1 Stegostoma tigrinum
GTGTAAAAGTGTGTTTGTGTGTAAAAGTGTGTTTGTGTGTAAATGTGTGTGTTTAAAAGTGTGTGTGTGAGAAACTATGTGTGTGTGTGGAAAATTGTGTGTGTGTGTTTGTGTGTGGACAAGTGTGTGTGTGTGTGTGTGTGTGTGTGTAAAAGTGTGCGTGTGTGTAAAAGTGTGTGTGTGAGGAACTTTGTGTGTGTGTGTATGTAAAAGTGTGTGTGTGTGTGTGTAACAGTGTGTGTGTATGTGGACAAATGTGTGTGTGTGTGTGTGTGTGTGTAAAAGTGTGTGTGTGTAAAAGTGTGTGTGTGTGGGAACTGTGTGTGTGTGTGTAAAAGTGTGTGTGTGGGCGGGTGGAAAAGTGTGTGTGTGTGTGTGTGTGTGTGTGTGGAAAAGTGTGTGTGTGTGTGTGTGTGTGTCGTGGGTGGGGTAAGTGTAAGTGTGTGTGTGTGTGTGTGGGGAAAAGTGTGTGTGTGTGGGAAAAGTGTGTGTGTGTGTGGAAAAGTGTGTGTGGGGGGGGTGGAAAGTGTGTGTGTTTGTGTGTGTGTGTGCGTGTGGAAAAGTGTGTGTGTGTGTGCGTGTGGAAAAGTGTGTGTGTGTGTGTGTGTGTGAGAGAGAAACTGTGTGTTTGTGTGTGTGTGAGAAACTGTGTGTGTGTGTGTGGAAAAGTGTGTGTGAGAAACTGTGTGTGTGTGTGTGTGTGGAAAAGTGTGTGTAGAAAAGGGAGTGTGTGAGAAACGTGTGTGTGTGTGTCTGTGTGTGGACAAGTGTGTGTGTGTGGACAAGTGTGTGTGTGTGTGTGGGGGGGGTGTAAAGTGTGTGTGTGTGTGTGTGTGTGTGTGTGTGTAAAAGTGTGTGTGTGTGTGGAAAAGTGTGTGTGGAAAAGTATGTGTGTGTGTGTGTGTGTGTGTGGAAAAGTATGTGTGTGTGTGTGGAAAAGTGTGTGTGTGTGTGTGTGTGTGTGTGTGTGTGTGTGTGGAAAAGTATGTGTGTGTGTGTGTGGAAAAGTATGTGTGTGTGTGTGTGTGTGTGGAAATGTGTGTGTGTGTGTGTGTGTGTGTGTGTGTGGAACTGTGTGTGTGTGTGTGTGTTTTGGGGGGGGTGGTGTGGAATGTGTGTGTGTGTGTGTGTGTGTGTGTGTGTGTGTGGAAAATTTTGTTTGTGAGAAACTGTGTGTGTGTGTGTGTGAGAAACTGTGTGTGTGTGTGTGTGTGTGTGTGTGTGTGTGTGTGTGTGTGTGTGTCTGTGTGTGTGTGGAAAAGTGTGTGTGTGTGTGTGTGTGTGTGTGTCGTGGGTGGGGAAAGTGTAAGTGTGTGTATGTGTGTGTGGGAAAAGTGTGTGTGTGTGGGAAAAGTGTGTGTGCGAAAAGTGAGTGTGTGTGTGTAAAAGTGTGTGTGTGTGTTGAAAAGTGTGTGAGAGAGAGTGTGAGTGTGGGAAAGTATGTGAGTGAGAAACTGTGTGTGTGTGTGTGTGGAAAAGTGTGTGTGTAAAAGTGTGTGTGGGGGGGGTGGAAAGTGTGTGTGTTTGTGTGTGTGTGTGCGTGTGGAAAAGTGTGTGTGTGTGTGTGTGTGTGTGCGCGTGTGGAAAAGTGTGTGTGTGTGTGTGGAACTGTGTGTGTGTGTGTGTGTGTGTGTGTGAAAAAGTTTGTGTGTGTGTGTGTTTTGGGGGGGTGGTGTGGAATGTGTGTGTGTGTGTGTGTGTGGAAAATTTTGTTTGTGAGAAACTGTGTGTGTGTGTGTGTGTGTGTGTGTGTGTGTGTGTGTGTGTGTGTGTGTGTGTGAGAAACTGTGTGTGTGTGTGTGTGTGTGTGTGTGGAAAATTGTGTGTGTGGAAAAGTGTGTGTGTGTGTGTGTGTGTCGTGGGTGGGGAAAGTGTAAGTGTGTGTATGTGTGTGTGGGAAAAGTGTGTGTGTGTGGGAAAAGTGTGTGTGTGCGAAAAGTGAGTGTGTGTGTAAAAGTGTGTGTGTGTGTTGAAAAGTGTGTGAGAGAGAGTGTGAGTGTGGGAAAGTATGTGAGTGAGAAACTGTGTGTGTGTGTGTGGAAAAGTGTGTGTGTAAAAGTGTGTGTGGGGGGGGTGGAAAGTGTGTGTGTTTGTGTGCGTGTGTGCGTGTGGAAAAGTGTGTGTGTGTGTGTGTGTGTGCGCGTGTGGAAAAGTGTGTGTGTGTGTGTGTGTGTGTGTGTGTAACAGTGTGTGTGTGTGTGTGTGTGTGTGTGTGTGTGTGTGTGGAAAAGTGTGTGTGAGAAACTCTGTGTGTGTGTGTGTGTGTGTGTGTGTGTGTGTGTCTGTGTGTGGAAAAGTATGTGTGTGTAAGTGTGTGTGTGTGTGTGGAAAAGTATGTGTGTGTGCATGTGTGTGTAAAAGTGTGTGTGTGTGTAAATGTGTGTGTGTTTAAAAGTGTGTGTGTGAGAAACTATGTGTGCATGTGTGTGTCTGGAAAATTGTGTGTGTGTGTTTGTGTGTGGACAAGTGTGTGTGTGTGTGTGTGTGTGTAAAAGTGTGC